>NC_063197.1:11935264-11952764 GCF_017589495.1 Alosa alosa
AGAAGCTGATCTTGATTTTTTTACCCTCAAATTCACCCTCCAGTGGCCTTTTCAAGCACTAACCTCCAGCTGCGATTGACAGTGTTGTCCATATGACACTTTTTCCGTGGGAGATTAACCTATATCTGGCAGCAATAGGCCCAGCATGCTCCTATTGTTCCAGTAGTATTTACTCATTAGACGCTGCAAGTAGGAATGATTTGGGTGAGTTAATTAAAGGGAGAACAGCTCGCTATGTGCTTTCTCTGACCCACTTCTTTCTTTCTGTCTCTCTCCCGCTCTCTTTCTTATTCTGCCTTTCACACACACACACACACACACACACACACACACACACACACACTCACACACACCACACCACACACTCACACACACACACACACACACTCACACACACCACACCACACACTCACACACACTCACACACACACACACACACACACACACACTCACTCACTCACACTCTCTCTCTCACACACACACACACACAAACACACACACTCACCACACACACAGTGTAATGAGTCTACTCTGAAGTGTCTGAGATATGGTTCTGTTCTCATTGGTGGAATTCCCTTACTGCTTGTGTGTAGTGTGCATATTATGTGTGCGTTCCTACATTATTTAGCTGAACATTCACATGTACTGTAGCAGCCTTGTTTCTCAACTAAGAATCTGTTTTAATGGCCAAACAATCAAACAATGGGAAAGAGTAGACAGACTGTGGCCTCATTTGAATAATAATGACTGTGAAATATGACTGTATTATCGTGTTATTCAATCCTATTTTCATACAGAGGGCTTAATACACAGCTTGGGGAACTTTTTCTATCTTGGTTGAAAACATGGTGGCACTACACTCCCGCCTAATCCAGTGGACTATCCTTTAATTTCTTTCCATGGTCCACCATACCACTGATGTTTCAGGTTCAGTCCCCGCTAGTTTATATTGTTTTTTAATTTGAAAGAGAGGATGATCTGGGTGTCCTAACTGACTACTATGCTAGTGTAGCTAAGGGTCTATGTTAACATGTCTACTCTTCTGTTTTCCCCAGGTGTTTGGTCAACCATTGGGATAAGAACCTCTGATATGGAAGCCAGACACGGTTGAAGTTGTGGTGGAGTCTTCTTGTTCCATCTTCCTCTACACTCCCTCCCTCTTCTTGTGATGTGACCCAGTTGTTTTGTATGTGTGGGTTGGTCCTTAATGCATCGTAGCTAGGTGTGGGAGTGTCACATGTCAAATAATAAATCTGCTGACAATCTTGGCAAACAAAATTCCCAGTGACCATAAAACAGTTGGCTTAGAAACCAAAAATGTTCAACCTCGAGCAAATCCAGTAACTTTTTTATAGGATTCAGGCTCAAATGCCACCCAAGCTGTCAGTCCCATAGATACACTGAGAGCTGAATCTTCTTCTCACTCCACACTCTCTCTCTCACACACACACACACACACAAACACACACACACTCACCACACACACAGTGTAATGAGTCTACTCTGAAGTGTCTGAGATATGGTTCTGTTCTCATTGGTGGAATTCCCTTACTGCTTGTGTGTAGTGTGCATATTATGTGTGCGTTCCTACATTATTTAGCTGAACATTCACATGTACTGTAGCAGCCTTGTTTCTCAACTAAGAATCTGTTTTAATGGCCAAACAATCAAACAATGGGAAAGAGTAGACAGACTGTGGCCTCATTTGAATAATAATGACTGTGAAATATGACTGTATTATCGTGTTATTCAATCCTATTTTCATACAGAGGGCTTAATACACAGCTTGGGGAACTTTTCTATCTTGGTTGAAAAACATGGTGGCACTCACACTCGCCTAATCCAGTGGACTATCCTTTAATTTCTTTCCATGGTCCACCATACCACTGATGTTTCAGGTTCAGTCCCGCAAGCCATATTGTTTTTTCGAGTGAAAGAGAGGATGATCTGGGTGTCCTAACTGACTACTATGCTAGTGTAGCTAAGGGTCTATGTTAACATGTCTACTCTTCTGTTTTCCCCAGGTGTTTGGTCAACCATTGGGATAAGAACCTCTGATATGGAAGCCAGACACGGTGAAGTTGTGGTGAGTCTTCTTGTTCCATCTTCCTCTACACTCCCTCCTCTTCTTGTGATGTGACCCAGTTGTTTTGTATGTGTGGGTTGGTCCTTAATGCATCGTAGCTAGGTGTGGGAGTGTCACATGCCGTAATAAATCTGCTGACAATCTTGGCAACCAAAAATTCCCAGTGACCATAAAACAGTTGGCTTAGAAACCAAAAATGTTCAACTTCGATAAATCCAGTAACTTTTTTTTATAGGATTCAGGCTCAAATGCCACCCAAGCTGTCAGTCCCATAGATACACTGAGAGCTGAATCTTCTCTCTCTCCACACTCTCTTCTCTCTCTCCTCCCTTCCCAGTCTGGTCGTACTGCTATTGCGAGGTTGCTTTACAGATTAAAAGCGGTGTTTTCAGCTCTCTCTCATTTTCATACTTCTGTATGTTTTTTTCTTCCTATTCTCTATTTATAACTGAAGTAATGGGCACGAAGCCGGGGGCAGTTTCACAGAGTCACTGTTGTGATTCACAAGGTGAAAAGGGGGCAACTGCATTCAAATTGTGGTCTTGACATAAAGGAAACACACACTTCACTGTGAATAATCAACACAGTAAATAGCTGGTTGCCACTTCTTGAGCTGTCAATCAAAAGACCCCCGCCTTCATATCTTGCAGCATCTTAAAGTCCCCTGGTGGAATAATGAACTTTGACTTGACTTTGACTTTGGTGAACTCTGTTGCCTGTCCAGACAACAGGGTTGTGTACATACGGGTTTTGTTTTCATTGAATAATTGAGGGGAGGAAGCACTTTAATGAAGGACACTTGACTGAGATAGATTACACACGACTGAAATAGATTTCTATTGAACTGAATGAGTCGGAGGTCAGACAGCATGATATGCCTGTCACATAAATCTTTCATGCTTCTCAGTGTGTTCATGACAGAGCCCAAGGCTGGTTCATTAAGAGTCCAAAAGAGGGTTATGTAGAACCATGGCAGTAGTGAAACATGAATGAAGACAACAGGCATTAAAAATTGCTGACGCTGCATTATTCATGGCAAGAGAGTGCAGCAAGAATTGTCTTGTCTGACATCTATGGTATTCTCCCAAAAATAAAAAATACAAACCTAGAAAAGTCAAGCAAGTACGCCTGCAAGGTCAATAGCATGTCATAACAAACAAAACAAAATAGTGTCACTGCCAGGGGAGGGGGGTATGTCATTTTGGATTCTACGAAAAATCTCTGTCTGATTTCTTTGGGTTGACACATCATATTTTGACATATCAAGTAAACAGCATTCGGCTCAAGGTTCTGTTTTGACAGGGCACACAGCACTTCCCAAATTGCACTGCATCTTCAAATAATGAGTGCAGTGCAATTGTTTCCAAACTCTGATTTACCTCACTGTTCGACAATAGTCTGATGACAGCTCTTTGATCCCGTCAGAAGTTAAGCGTCAACACTGATATTAAGTTGCAACACAAAAAACCGAGAGAGAGAGAGAGAGAGAGAGAGACAAAGAGAGTGACAGAGAACGCTGCTGGGTTGCTTGCCACAGACTTTTGCCTTCTGAGCCTTTGCATGGAGACTTCTCCTGCTGAGATTCTCCAGTTGCCACACAGAATATATTATCCTAAAGCCGCATAGCACAAGTGCTCGTATCCTTGGGAGATGTCTCCAATATTGTTTTAATGAATCGAGATGGATTGTCTTAGGGGGCATCCCCCAACGAAAGCCACGCCATGAGAATAGAGTAAATACGCGTGACATTTTCTGCGCTGCATGCTCTTCGTCTCTGAGCTATTGCTTTGTCCCATAAGCGAGACACTACCTGTCATCCACGTTCATATTTACGCCCCAAGTTCATGGTGTGTTATTTCCATCTGGTGAAGCACAGGCAGGTGGCGTGGGTTCTATCCAGCCCTTTGTATTTATAGCAAAGATTCTGTCGACTCAATTTTGTGTGTGTGCGTGTGTGTGTCTGTGTGTGTGTGTGTGTGTGTGTATGTTTGTGTCTGTGTGAGAGAGAGAAAGAGAGGGAGAGAGAGAGAGAGAACAGTGGAGAGCTGAGTCTCTGCTGTAGTAGTGAGTTGTGGTGTGAGGTTGCCCTGAAGCGGATACAGTAGACAGAGGTTTCATGCTGTGCCTCACCCGCTCGCTCTGTCAGCACAGTCAAAACTGCGATCTACTCGCTTAGCAGAATTGTCATACATCACAGACCAGGGAAGAGGGAACCCTCGAAACCGCTGCCGGGGAACTAAGAGCAACTCTCTGGGTGCAGTGTTTATCAGTGCCTCTAACTCAATATTAAAACCTGCTCATTCAGTATCCACATTGGTATGTGGCATAGCATGGACTTAGTCACTAATAGCTTTTGTCTGCCTTCCTGCATTTGTATTGTAACCATTTGTAATCTGTCTGCAGTGGCTGTCAGTCTGTGTAGTTTGGTTTCCTCTCATCTCACCCACAGTGTCATTTCCTTATTCATTCCTCCACACATCCATCCTTCCATCGCTGCACATCTTTTGAACTTCTCCTTGACCAATGCTAGCAGTCAGCCTCACCTTTGCAGCGCTCTGCTAGATGTTCGATGACAAATGAGCTTTCAGCAGGAGGAAGGTTAGCACAGACAGTCCCCTCGCGTGTGTGTACACACACAAACACACACACACACACACACACACACACACACACACACACACACACACACACACACACACACACACACACACACACATCTCCCTTCCACGGAGTCACAGCCTGGTCAGGGTTAGAGGAATCTCATTGCTGCATGAGAATGCCTTCTTCAAAAATTCACCTCCAGACCGATCGATAGCTGTCTCTCAGCTTGGCGTCTAACGGGATAATCAAGCGTGCGAGGCGAGATGGGAAAGGTAAGCTGGGCATTTTGGGTACGGCCCTGCCTTTGGGGCTCATCTCTATTCATGTCATTTAAACATGGAGCTTAAGGACCCCATAGCTGTGTGACGGCTACTTTTGACGGGGCCATTCAACAGTAATGTCAACTCCATGGCCACTGCATGATGTGATGAAACCACCTTGGCCATAAGAATGTCACCCATTGCCATTATGACCTATATGCATAGTTATGATCTGAGCTACTGACACAGTGGATAGATGTTGGAGTGGATGTGCTTTTTTATGCTTTTTGGTTTCACATGTTTTTGTTTGTCGTTTTTATTTGCCAGCTTTTATCATGTTCCACATGGCATTTAAACGCTCTATTAAATGCACACTGGCATGAGATAATGAATTGAAGTCCTGATGAATAGACATTTCCTAGTTATTGTCATTCTTTGTGCCAGGCCCAGTGGCTTATAATCAGATTTGCTCCAAAAACGCTTACATGTAAGCAGGGTATATTAAAGTGAATAGAAAGAGCTAAATAATGACAGTGGAGTATCCAAATGCTGTGTGTGTTTACTGCCCAGATGGCAGCTTGCTTTAGAACAGATCTAGACCTGGCCTGGAATGGATTCATGCCACATACCAGATCAGGGCCAGATCAAGGCTATATGCACCCCATAATTAGTAGCGTTCTATGTAACATTTCTTTCAGAAACCACTGGCAATGCCACAACCCCTTCCCCTGACTGTCCGATTGAATTCTCCCAATTGGCATGGTCTAAATATTACAGGGCATCTTTGGACCAATCATGACCCAAAGCTTCGACCCATTTTGATCCTTTATTTTTCCATGCTCAGTGTGTGTGTGTTTGTGTGTGTGTGTGTGAGTGCCAAGGCAGATATGGGGACAAAGGGGTGTGGTTTGGGATTAAAATCTTGGATATGAAACAGCTGGGCATAAACAAAATGTGGGAACAATGCATGATGTCGCCTCTGAAAGAGGGAGGGAATGGAGGAGGAGGTAGAGAGAATGGAGAGAACAGAGAAACTAAATGAGAGAGAGAGATGCAAGAGTAGCACATGGTGTTGTTGCTAAAAATGAGAAGAAGAGTGGATGAGAGCGTGCGGGAGAGATAGTGGGACAGACAGACAGACAGACAAAGAAACCAGTGACCCCCAAAAAAAAAAAAAAAAAAGCAAAGGATGAAAAACAGAGAAATGAGATAGAAATATACATGGAGAAGGATGAGAGAGAACAGCAGAAGCACAACTGGACACAAGAGAGAGAGAGAAGAGAGAGAGAGAGAGAGATAGAAAGAGAAGAGAGAGAGAAGAGAGAGAGAAAAAAAAAAACTGGCAAGGGGATGAACATTTCTGTCCTCTCTTTGTTCAGATCAGAGGGATTGAGTCCACATTCTGCACACCAAATCCAGCAAATGCTGCACCCCACTACACTACACAGAGTTGAAGGGGAGGAGAGAGTGAGAGAGCGAGAGGGAGGGAGAGAAAGTGGGGTGGGGATTTGGGGAATGGGGATGGATGTTTTCTTCTAATATTCTCCCCTTTTGCATCTTTAGACGTGGAGTGACTCTGACAGGAGTCATTTAGTGTAGGCCTACCATATGCCGAGAGGTTTGGATAAATCACCTCTTGGCAGTTTTTTTTGTTGTTTATACCTTTGGCTGTATTTGATCTTTGGTTGCAGCCACACATGAATGCTTGGGCAAGTGTTCTCACACACGCAGACATGCATGCACACACACACACACACACACACACACACACACACGCATATATGCACACAAACAATTGCAGGTACATACTTGCATGTACATGTACAAACAAAACATTTGCTCACTACTAGTCCTACAGACAGGAAAGCTCAGCATCCTCCATGATGGGAGTATGATGCAGATTTTCCAGGACTGGCTTGGCTGTGATAAAGGAGGTATTTCCCTGTCTAAAAGTCCCTCTGTGGGGGTGGCATCTAGCCAACTTCCCTTCCTCCTGAAATGTGGATCAGTGAGGAGGAACACCCCAGGTTCCTGACTCAGCCTCATAACCTTGATTAAGAGTGAAAAGGCTCGGGTGCTGTGGGCGGCCGCTCACTCTCTGACAGCCTGAACTGAAATCAATACCCTGCATGATGGGGTGACTCACAGGGTTAAAATTAAACTACGCCCCCACACACACACCATCCACTGCCATCCAAACCCGTCACAATCACTAATCATTTCAGGAACAAAAGCGGCTGAAGGGTTTTTAATTATAACCCGATCATTGACAGGTATGTCCTGGTGAGCGCGTGGATGCTTGCGGCAGGCAGGCAGCCGGTCGGCCGGTACTCTGTCCTCATTCTTCTGCTGCGCAGGGAGCTAAGCAGTTGCCTTATGTGGGACACCGCTTAGTTGTTTGCTGTGATTATATTGATGTCATTGTCACAAGAAGTCAAACGCCACTGTGACAGTGCATCAGCACTTTTACCCTCGCTTTTAAAAGAAGACCCACACATCCAGCTCAGAAGCATTGCACCCCCCCTTCTCCCCTTTTTCTTTTTATCTTCTTTTGCGCATCTTGGTTTTCGGTGTTGGAACTCTTACTCAGTCACCCCGCCCACTCCTTGCGTTTTCCCCTGAAACCGAGAAATCAGGACAAGTCGGCGCAGAACGGGTTAACGCGCAATCGGGCTCGTGATTGGCTGTGGGATCCGTGGTTTTAGCCACCCTAAGAGAGAGGTAACTAGGCAACTTCAGCGGGAGCAGCGAAAGAAGGGAGCGAAAGGGTCGAAAAGAAACGCAAAAAAAATCTTGACACTCTTTGGCCGCGATGGGAAAGATGTAGTCCAGATTTGTCTGTATGTCCCCGGAATGGGAAACTGGATTACGGTTATAACTGTATGGACCTCGGAGCATCGGGATATATAACTGGATTTTTTTTACTATGAGAAGTATGGGAACCGCACAATCTCACATCAGTCTGAAGGTAGGCATATAGCAAGCAGTAGCAGGTGCACATTGCTATGGACCGCACTGAAAGAGTCTTTTAAAAAATATATAATCAAATTAAATTTAGGCTACCTGTGTCTCTTGCTTTATTTTAAAGGTTTTAAGGGTTGTATTCTTTGATCTTTGTAAATGGTCGATTGATAGCCTACGTTAGGAATAAGTGAATCAGTTACTATTGCACATTGTTTTACAGATAATTAAGTTGTCGAAGAGCCTTTTAACATTACATTTTACACAGAAAGAATACTTTATGTGCACCGGCCAACGTTTTATCTCAATTTTAACTCTATCTGCCCCCCTTCTCAAATGAATCGGCATTCAGTGAGTGCAATTGCTGCATTGACATGCTTACTGTTCGGTAACGCGGAGGAATGGTGGTGTGTCGATTAATTTGTGGATACAAATGTTTATGGCGACATTAAAGTATTATGAAACATTGTTATCGTACCATTGGCAGCATTCAACACTGTGTTTTTCGGTTTGCTATCCTGTGAGCTCTGAGCTCAGTGCAGAGGTTGCGCGGTGCTTTTTGGTCTCTTGAGCTGCTGTGTAGAAATCTCTTGCCCGGGCTTTGAGTAAGCACTCCGTCGTGCGGCACATCTCTGCTGTTGCTGTAGATTTGTGTCGAAAGGGCTCAAACGATAAAGGTAACGCTAAAGAATTTTCTCACGAACTATGATGTGGAATAAGTTGGTTAGCTTTTTGCGCAGATATGTTGTAGGCAATGGCACTGGAGTCACGATGGCAGAAGACTCTAGCCTGGTGATTGAGTTTGCAGGGGCTCCGCTGCATTTTAAACCTGCATTAATCGTAGCGTCCCGGTGGTGGAAGATAGCTTCGCGGGGAGAGCCGCTTTCCCCCGGGCTGGCCACAAATCATTTGTCCATGAATAAACGCACTCGTAGCCTACCTTATTTGTGATAGTTTTGGTTGGTTGTTTTTTAATACACGAAAGGACCATGCCCCATTACTTATGTTCGAAATGCTTACGTTACACGCGAGTTGATGTGACAGAAGACATTGCTTGGGCTATGTTTCGCTGTGGGTAGTGGGGGGGTTATGATCTTTTAGTCGCAGGGGTGGGGGTGGGTGGATCTCCCGACTCTAGCAGGGGGCTGGCGGGCTGATTGTGCCGGGAACAACTGCGGCATGTCACTTCGCCGTGATTCCGCCGGGAGCAGCAAACGTGGTGGTGAGCACCCTTGCGAGCTCCCGGAGTCTAGAGCAACGAGTGCCCGCCCGGTACCCTACTGTTACGATACGCGTGCGTACTCTGGCATATGTTTTGCTGTACACGGTGTACCGCTTTCTGTCGTGAAACATGGTGCTTTATTGTTACATAATTTAAAAATAAATACAGCGAAGCTTACTTAAACTCACTGCACAATCACGATGTTTGTGCATGCACCCTCCCCTGTATTGACATCCATATGGAACAATTCTGTCGTAGAGCTGGCCCATACATTTCACGCTTTATTATTTCAAGCAGGTAGCTGTTTTAGTCATTGACAGCATCGTGACATGTCAGTAAGCACCAGTAACAAACACAAATCTGCCATCATTAAGGGCCTCAAGGCTTCCCTATGTCGGTCACAGTTCAAAGGTCAGTGGTGTAGGTCATAAATGTTTCTGGCTGAGTTTGATCCTACTCTTGCCTATAGGCCACAATCAGTATTAAAGGCCTAAGAGAGGCGTGGAAATGTGTGTTAACTGGAACCGCAATTGTCTTTCAAACTGACAGGTCTGGCAGGCAGACCCCCAGACTCCAGCCCCGGAGTGGTGGGCCCATATTGGGAGGTGGGTGGATGGGTGAATGGGGTTGGGGGTTGGGGCTGAGGAGGTTAGAGATGTAGAACCCCCAGCCTGTTCTCCATCCTGTCTCCTTCCAGAGGGTTTGGACAGGCGGGACCTGTGTTCGTCACTTGCTCCCTGGCACCGCTCACCAAGCCCTGGTGTGTTTCTGGATCAGTCTGCAGGCGGCGGCAATGCCAGGGGTGTGTGTGTGTGTGGTGTGTGTAATGTAGAGTGTGTGTGTGCTCTGTCTTCTGGACTTTTCCCCACGTTCCTAGCCACGGGAAGGCCATTTACTTCAGCTTGAGCAAGCCCAGCAGGTGACGGTGCGTCTCCATAGAAACGTGGCGCATAGTGAGTGTTAACCCACAAAGGCAACATTGTCTTGCTCTCTTCTCTTGCTCTCCCATTCACGCTAGTTATTCTCAGTTTGATTTGGGGTCGACAGGAGAGCGGCGGGCTGCAGATCCTTGGGAGGCATCTGTTGGCAAACGTTGTCACAGGCTGCGTAATTTCACTCTGTGGATGGGCAAAGCCAGAGGCTGTGAGGCAGTAGCATGCTAGCTGTGAGGCAGTAGCATGCTATTTCCCCTTTTCCCATCTATACCAGGCATAGTATGTGTATATGCATGCGTGCGTGCGTGTGTGGATCCTGGTTGAATCTTTTGGTATTTCTCTTTGAATCGTCTGGTGGATTCTGAGGATTTTGTGTTTTACATCATTCATTTAAGACACTGGGCTTTACTGCATAAGACACTTGTTGTTCCTGTTGCTCACAGGATTGAATCTGTTACATCGCCTGGAAGAAGCTATGATCTGTGTTGCTGTTAGGCCATCTGTGATTGATCTGCAGTAACTGATATGGGAAGCTGATTGATCTAAACACATGTTGTTCAATCCATGAATAATGAATAAACATCAATAAAAAGACAAGCATCTGACTAATTCAGTATTTCTCCAGCTTTGGACCATTGAACATAAACAGAATGGTATTCATTTTTAAATAGATAGGCCACTACATCAGAACCCCTGTGTTAACCCCAGAATGAACTGTCTGGCTACTAATGTGTTTTTTTGTATTTGCCTAGTCATTCCACAGAACATTTTGTAGAGATGTAATGGGTAAATTCAAACTGAAAATGGGGAGCTAAGTTTTCCCTTCTCAGTAGCCTTGCCTGGCAGTTTTGAAATAGTTAAGGGGGTTGTTTGCTGTGGCACTTGAGTGGCTTACCTCAGTCACCACCAGAGCGTCCGAGAACGATATAGCCTCTCCCCAGGAAATCCCTTTCCTGGCCCTGTGTATTGACTGCCCGCTTCCAGGCCCTTGTCATTGATCCCTTGGCGAGGCGTGACATTATCAGCCTCCCCTAATTAAAAGTCAGCTATGCTGCCACAGAACCAACGCGGTGGTGGTGGTGGAGGTCTTCAAGAGCTAGCGCGCTGCACTGCTACCGCTAATATTGTTTAGCCACCACGCTAATAAAAGATAATACAGAATGCTGCACTCTGGCTGAATGCTGCAGCTGTGTAATTACCATTAGCGCTAATAGCAGGGTCACACATCCCGGTCCTTTGTCTCTCTTTGGCTGGAATTGAAAAGTACTTTACTGCTGCTGCTACAGTTAGCCTTGGTTAGGAAGCTGAAGCAGGAAGTGAACAGTGTAGGGGGGTGGGGGGTATTGGGGCATGATTAAGGGCTATCGGTTTAATCAGTCCAGCCGTGTTGATCCTCTGAAGAAGGACACTTCATTATTCCTCTCAATGGGACTCTGTGGTCTTATCACTGATCAAGTGACCTCCCCACAAGTGCCATTTAGTGGTCATGATGCTCCTGGTGTCTCCTATTCATCTGTGTTAGATGCTGAATGGATGGACAGTAAATGAGGAGGGGATATGGTAAGAGAGGGACCTTGTGTTGAAGTACCCAACAGAATTCATTTGTTTGTTCAGGAGGACATGGGCATGTTTATTCTGTAGCCTGACGAGTTGTCTGCCGTTAGTTTGAATACATTGAAGCATTATGACAAATATGGCCCTGTTTGACATTGAAGGACTTTATATTCCTGACTTGATATTCCTGTCCATGTTCTTTCCTAAATCTACAGTATGGATAACATAAACATGCAATAGATTCAAGTTCAAATAAATAATGAGCATGTCTTGTGCTGATCGATTTGAATATGTGTGTGTGTGTGTGTGTGTGTGTGTGTGTGTGTGTGTGTGTGTGTATGTGTGTGTATTTGTGATGGCCAGAGCAGTGCAAAGGCACTCTCTCTAACCCATGCAAAGAGATGTCCTGCTAATCTGGCCCATAATCTTCTTAAAACACTCACAATCTGTCTGTGCCCTGTGGATTTGGGTATGAAGTGAAACATCCACATCAGCAGATCGCAGCTTGTGCACACACACACACACACACACACACACACACACACAGACACTCACAGACTAACAGACATGCAGACACAAACAAACACACACACACACACACACACACACACACACACACACACACACACACACACACACACACACACACACACACACATACAGTACACACAGGCACTCAGAGAGAGAGAGAACGAGTAAATGTATATTCACAAAAATTGCTCATATTCGCTCACACTTAACGCAGTGCAATGAATCTCCAGGCTCAGACAATGAGCCAGCCCTTGTCCTCCTCCTCTTCCTCCTCCCCTTCCAGAGCGGAAGCGACCTTATGTGATTTTAGCCCCGGCATACTTTTCATTTAGCAAATGACCCTCTCTTTCAATTATAGTATGCCTCTCCTGCTTCCAGAGCCATATCATAGATGGCACCCGCCACCGGCCTCTCATTCCTCATAAGTGGTTCTGGGTATAGTGGAGGGGAGTGTGTGGGAGGGGGGGGGTAGCCCTTCCACTTGACCCATGGAGCGTGGCGCTGGTGTTTTATTACTGAGGAGTGTAAGTGTTGTTAGTGTTCCTCTCTGCCTGGTGTTGTTGATTGGAGGGTTTTGATTATAGTTGGATGGGGGTGGAGAGGAAGGATGGCCGCCTCAGAGGATGAGACTGAGGATGATGATGATCATGTCTAAAGTCTTACATTTATAAAATGGAGTCAGAGGTTTGGCAATGGAAGAGGAAAGCCAGTGGAATGTGTGTTTGTGTTTGTGTGTGTGTGTGTGTGTGTGTGTGTGTGTGTGTGTGTGTGTGTGTGTGTGTGTGTGTGTGTGTGTGTGTGTGTGTGTGTGTGTGGTTTCTCCTTTGGTCATGTTGGAATTAGATTGTGCCCTACTACCCTATTGAAAATTACATTTCTTCTTTATTTCAGTAGTAGCCTGCAGAAGTGCATTATCATGGACTCCTCAAAAAGTGTGGATACACTTGCCGGGAAAGAGCAAGTGTGTATCTATTTACGTGAGTGAGAGTGCAAGGGGGAGGCAGAGAGAGGGAGAGAGAGAGAGGCAGCAAGAGGAAAAGAGAGAAGGGATTTTAGAGCATGTCTGTTTACAGATGGAAGCTTATTTTAAGTAGCTGTAGGCTTTAGCGCCTCAATGATGGTCTTCCCCAGTTTCTTCGCCTCCTATTGAAAAACATAGTGACTCTCTCTCTCTCTCTCCCTCTCTCTCTCTGTCTCTCTCTCTCTCTCTCTCTCTCTTTCTCTCTCTCTCCACCCCGTTTCGGAGTAGGTCTCTAAACTGCTCCAGGGAGCTCCAGGGCCCCTCCCCTCTTGCCTTTGAAGTGAAGATTACCTCTACGAGACGCAGACAAGGTGGCATCTATTATTTTTTTCAATTTCATTTGGAATGGGGGCAGAGAAAAATAGAAGGGAAAAAAAGCGCGTCACCAGCACACCCTCCTCAAATCCTAAACCAGGCATTCAGCGCCACATCTGTCATAGTAAGTCTGCTGGAATGCAAAGCTTCAGTGATTTCAACTTCTGTCCCTCCCTCTATGCCCTCCTCCACCAACCAAAAAAAAAAAAGAAAAAAGGAAAAATTCAATGGTTGATAATTCGGTCTCGGGAGAGGGTGTGTGTGTGTGTGTGTGTGTGTGGGGGGATTCTTGAACGATTTCCCAGCATTGCGTTGTGGTGCCTGCCTGGCAAACAAAGGCGGAGTGGGGGCTCTGTGTTTAAGGGTGGCATATGCAGAAGTCACAGGGTATTAGCACATCAATTAACTCACTTCTTTTTACACGCTTTTCGCAAACACGACCCCAGCACAGTGGGTGATGCACACAGGCATACACATGCACACACACAGGCGGGCATGCAAATTCACCCATGCACACACGCAAATGAATTCTGTCTCTTTCTCTCTCTCTCTCTTTCTCTCTCTCTTACACACACACACACACACACACACACACACTCAGACTAAAGTGTGGATGCTGTCGACAGACATGGAGTTTCCTCATTTAGGATGAGATTTTTGTTGCTCTGCAAGGCCCCAGTAGTGCTGCGCATTTCCTTCGACATTTGATGCCAATATAGAAAGCAGATGGGGAAGAGAGAAAAATGACAATGTATGCTATTTTCTCCCTCTTTGTACCTTTTTGTACCAGAGAGCCACACGGTTTACCTCTTTTTTTGTCTCACAAACTCCTTCGTTCCATGGGCACAAAGGAGACTTGATGCCACTGCTTGTTATTCACATGAGTGAAAGGGGCTGTGATATTCTATATTTCCCAGTGGTGTTCCTCCGCTGGTTCTCTCCAGCACTTTTCTGTTACCATCTTTTGTTGCCTCAGAATAAGCCAGGACTCTCAGAAGCTGAGGCTCCAGTAAGAAACAAAATGGCTCCCTCAGGACCTCTGCTCTGCCGAGCGCCTCCATTGTTACTCGGCAAAAAAGGGGGTCTCTAATTAGTTCGTACTTTCACCAAAAAAAAAAAAAAAAAAATATATATATATATATATAAAAAATAAAATGGTGGCATTTTATCTTCAGCCATCCCTTAGCTTGACTTGACTTGCTTTCTTTTGCTCTCATCTCAGAGATGTGCCTCTGGAGTTGGTGGGTTAATATGCGCGTTTGGCCTCCTAGGCCCTCCCCAGTGGCTCTTCAGTGTCTGGGCTGAAATTGGTTTATGTCTAATAAGAGGGGAGATGGGGGAGATGTGTGAGGGGTTCCAGGAAGAAGGAAGTGTGTGTGGGCGGGTGAATGGGGGGATGGTGGTGTGGGTGGATGGTTAAAAGGTTTGAGAAATCGGATAAAGACGCTGTTACCTAGAGGGTCCTGGCTGTCAGAATGGGTGTCATGCTGTAACCGAGGTAACGTTTGACACTTTTCCCCCACCAATGTTGCATACTCTCTCTGCTATCTGTCTCTGTCTATCTTTGTGTGGGGAGTGGGGAGAAGAGTTTAGAAAGATACCATACATTAATGATTTAGACTTTAGTCTAATGCTACTGGGGGGGAATGGAGACAAAGTCTGCATTTCAACTAGCTCACATCCACACCTGGCACTCAGCATGCTCATCTGAAATGATCCGTATGGGCAAGAGTTCTCCTGTTACCATTATCAGCTAGTCTGTTACATTTTCTCTGAACCTCTGAAAATATTTTTTAAAATTAACCCTCAAACGAAATTTGTCACATTGTATCCCAGCCAAATAGTTGACTGGCCTTTGGGTTGTCTTGTAAATTGATGTTGGTATTGTCACACAGTGGAGACTTTGTACTACTGCTCTGCGTTCTGGCTCAATCGCTTCTCCCTCTGGGCAGTGTTTGATAGAATATTCATTCCGAGCTTGTCCAGCTGGATACC
The DNA here is from genome assembly GCF_017589495.1 of Alosa alosa. NCBI lineage: Eukaryota > Metazoa > Chordata > Actinopteri > Clupeiformes > Clupeidae > Alosa > Alosa alosa. The sequence goes on from NC_063197.1 coordinate 11,950,746, forward strand.
TACTGGCAATGAAAACACAGTGACAAATGTGTGCTGACATGAGTGCCGCATTTGTTGGTGTGTGTGTGTGTGTGTGTCTGTGTGTGTCTTAACATGTGCATTTTCTTTCTCGTTTAATTGTTAATTGTGTATGAAGCTGGGTACTATTGGGGTTTGTCACTATGTGTGTCAGGGCCTTCTTTTATTAATTACATACGTGTGCGTGTGTGCGTGTGTGTGTGTGCATGTGTGTGTGTGTGTGTGTGTGTGTGTGCTCATATGTGTGTGTGTGCTCACAGCTTATATTCTAATGGTATAATATGCATGAGTAGAGATGAGTGTGTGGAGTGTGTGTGGTGTCATTCCTCCGTGCTTTGCCAGGGGTGTCCTTTGCAGGGGAACATCTGGAGCGTGCAGGGGGCATCCTCCGCACTCCTCCCCAGGAGAGGAGCAGCCAAGTTGGGCTTGGGCTCGTCATGGCGCTCCCTGCCTCAGCTGGCTGCCAGGAGCGCTGGGTGGAGGAAGGAGCAGGCAACCATGCTGACAGATGCTTCAGCGAGCAGAGCCCTACACCCCCAAACCAGAGCTACCATTTCATCATTCCATCTCTCTCTCTCTCTCTCTCTCTCTCTCTCCCCCCCTCTTTAACTCTTGCTTCTCATTCCTTTTGAACAAGTTTTCTTGAAGAATCCTCCCTCATTTGAATGAACCTCTTTCGTCTCTCTATTTTTCTCTATATACTTGAACTCCTAACATTCTCTCTCTCTCTCTCTTTCACACACACACACTCATCTCTCTCATGAACCATTCATAAGCAATTGGCCCTGTTCTTGATGAAGGTGGTGGTGGTAGTGGTGGTAGAGGGGGTTCGATCAAAAGATGGAATTCAACCTGATGTAGCACACAGAGAACAGGTCCCCCGGTGTGTGGAATGAGGTTATAGTAACTCAGTCAGACAGGGCCAGCTAGGGGACATCATTAGAGTGCCATATCTGTGACTTCAGTCACAGCCTCCTTTTCAACCCTGTTTTTTTTTACTCCCTGACCGCTTTTGGTAGTGGCTACCAATCTTTTTCACGTCCTCATACGGAGAGTAACCGACACGGCTCCAGTTCTGCACGAGCCACCGAGCCTTGGCCTTTTTTTCTGTTTGGTGAATGGCTGCGTGGCAAATGCACTGTGTGGCTTGCTCTTTTGGTCGGGGATCACAATGCAACTGGCTGTACAAAATTGCTTTTTACACGTTCCCTGTTCCTTACTACTCTCCCGAGCATGTTGGGTAGGAAATGACTTGGCTTTGCTCCCCTCGTGTAGGCTCCACCAGAGAGGGAAGATCCGTTTGCGTGTTTATCTATTTTTTTCCTTCTTATCACCCACCACAGAAAGGAGGGCCGCTTGTGTACATGTCAGAAATTGAAGAGGGTGGAGGAGAAGAGAGTGGTGAGGGGCCAAGGAATTCTATATTTATTTATTTTATTCTCCTTTTTTATTTCCTTTTTTTTTTCATTGTTTGAGTTTTGCGATATGAAAGTGCTAGCCCACACTGTCAGAGCGATAACAGCCCAATCTGGACCAGGCTCTTCATCTCGCCGACACAGAGACTTTGACGCTGCCGTACACTCAAGATTGTCCATCCGTCTGTGTGTGTGTGTGTATGTGTATGTGTGTGTGTGTGTGTGTGTGTGTGTGTGTGTGTGTGTGTGTGTGTGTGTGTGTGTGTGTGTGTGTGTGTGTGTGTGTGTGTGTGTAATTCTCAATCATGTTTGTGTTTTTATGTGTAGTATTATGTCCATTGTATGTGTGTTTGCAGAGTTTTGCAATGTGTGTACTGGGGGGCCCATCATGTCGTGTAATGTGTGTGTTTGTGTAATGTGTGTGTGTGTATGTGAGACAGAGAGAGAGAGAGAGAGAGAGAGAGAGAGAGAGAGAGAGAGAGAGAGAGAGAGAGAGAGAGAGAGAGAGTCCTGTTTGTCTCTTTATCAGTGCAGCTCGGCTCACTGAGCAAACGGGATAAATGGAGCTGCAGCGACTGAGGCCGCA
>NC_063197.1:11957764-11985264 GCF_017589495.1 Alosa alosa
CATGGAGTAAAGTGCAGTGTTAGTATCCAGTCCAGGGGCCGTGGCTGAGGCTGTGTTTGCAGATTCTCTGTGGTGAGGTGGAGGAAGCTGCTACTTTATGCATGCGTTTATGCGGCCATCACCTCACAGGCCGAGTGATGTATGCTGGTGCCAGAGGCTTTAGTGCTGTGCCTCTCCCCTGGGTGAGTGTGTAAATCGTTCTCCCTCTTCCTCTCTCTCTTACTCTCTCTCTTCCTCTCTCTCTTCCTCTCTCTCTTACTCTCTCTCCCTCTTCCTCTCTCTCTTCCTCTCTCTCTTCCTCTCTCCCTCTTCCTCTCTCTTCCTCTCTCTCTTCCTCTCTCTCTCTTCTCTCTCTCTTCCTCTCTCTCTTCCTCTCTCTCTTCCTCTCTCCCTCTTCCTCTCTCTCTTCCTCTCTCTCTCTCTTTCTCTCTTTATTCCGCCATCCCACAACCTGCTAGCCATGCTTGTGCTGAGACTTCCATGCTGTACATTGCAGTGTCTTTCTTTCCTTCCATCTTTCTTTCTTTCTTTCTTTCTCCCTCTTAATGATTCCCTACCGTTCTGTCTGCCTTGCTTTCTTTCCTGTTCCTTCTCCTTCGCTTTCTTCCTCTCTCTTCCTCCTTCTCTCAGTCTTTCTTTCTCTTTCTCTCCACCCATCCACCTCTGCTTGTTTTCTCGCCTGCTGTAACGTAATTTAAAGCAATAATACAACAGGCGGCTGCTGCCATGAATGCTAATACACCCCCTGCCCCAAACACACACACACACACACACACACACACACACACACACTTCTAGTGCGTGTTGCAGCCAGAGGCGTGACAGTATTGGCAGGCTCATACTGTAGTCTCCCCACACCCCCTCCACACACACACATACACACACACACACATACATACACACGCACACACACACACAAACACACACACACACACACACACACACACACACACACACACACACACACACACACACACACCTACTCCCCTCTAAACATGTTTCTTTTTATGCTTGTCGTCCTGGTTTGCCTGGTTTGTTTGATTCTGACGCACTGACTCACCGCTGTGCCCGGTGTTCGCCCATAGAGACCGGCCCCTCCCCAGCTACTGCTGTCGCATCCCACTCTCCCCTGCATCCCCCTCCTGTTCCAGCACTGGACACTGCCATGTTCGTCCCCCTAGGCTGCACGGTGTTAGTCAGGTCTGGACTCTGTGTGTGTGTGTGTGTGTGTGTGTGTGTGTGTGTGTGTGTGTGTGTGTGTGTGTTTGATTAAGGTGAGTGAGGGTATGTGTGTGTGTGGTGCAAAAGCAATTCCCTTGTCTCTATCTTCAGCACAGAGAAAAAATGTTTCATATATTCTACATGACTCAAGGCAAACGTGGCTATCTGATGACCTTCTGTGTGGGTCGAGGTCTATTAGCGCCAAAGCTCAAATGTGTGGGAGAGGTAGAGAGAGCAGCTCTTCTGAGGCATCCATTGCTGGACATTACCGCCTGCAGTGTGGTGTGTGTGTGTGTGTGTGTGTGTGTGTGTGTGTGTGTGTGTGTGTGTGTACCTGGTGTGTGTGTGTGTGTGTTACTACAAGTTACTTTGCCTCTTGTTTGTGTATGTGTGTGTCTGGCTGCCGTGTGTTTGTCTCTGCATCTCTAATGTGTGTGTGTGTGTCTGTGTGTGTGTGCACGCACCGATCTGCTGATGCGAATGCGTCGACCTCTCGTGAGAGCGGGTGTCACGTCGCGTGTTCCGGTGACAGCACCAGTCAGAAGCCATCATGCACGTATGGGCGAGTGTCCCATTATCCCTTATTAAAATATCATGCGCACAGTATGTGCAGGCCCATGCAGTCTGTCTAGCTTCACTCCAGTCAGCTTGCGGTCGCGCTCACATCGCGTCGCGTGTCGCCTTCACATGTGGAAGCCGCTCCGTGAGAGGCTCACGCGAGAGGGCTTCCTACTCTGGCTCGTACGATTTGATTTGGCTGACCTTAAAACGACTGTGTGTCCTTTTCTGTTGGACGATGTCCAGGCACAGTGGAGTGGAGCGAGTAGCTTTGTGAGCTGTGATTTCCTGTTGCCCAGCTTCACGCCGCCTATTTAAGCTGTGGAGCTGTGCTTGAAAGCTACTGATTTCTGAGATTAGTGTTTGTGTGTGTGTTTTGTGTGTGTGTGTGTGTGTGGGGGGGGATGCCAGTACACCCCAGGCCCAACGCTCCCACAAAAAACCTCCCCCCCCCCATGCCTGTTTACTGAAAACCGCCTCTCACCGAAGCAAACTCGGCCGTCAAAGGCGGCCGTCTCAATGAGGATTAATGGCTTTGTGTTTCGCTTTCTAATCAGCAAAACAGATCACCCTCAATTTCGCCATCAGACAAACAGAAATTAAACGGGCAAATTAAAGCGAGCCGCCGCAGTAACAAAGTCAAAGCGGTCGCTGCCCGCGTGCAAATTCTTTCACTCTCCTCCCACACCAGAGGGGGAAAAGACATAGGGTGGACCGAGTTGTGGTTGATTTGTGTGTGTGTGTGTGTGTGTGTGTGTGTGTGTGTGTGTGTGTGTGTGTAGGGGGTTCTGTTTTGCTCAGACAGAAGGAGAGATTGAGAAGTCTGTGGTCAAGGAGGGGGAACTAATTCTCACTCTGCTAAATGATCTCTAAAAGGGTCTGAACAGCAGGAATAGCAGGGGTTGTCCCTGGGGACAGCCAGTGGACCTAATCACATATTACACTGAAGCCACAGGCATCTGCATGACAAACACACAGCAGAGGAGACAGAGAGAGGGAGAGAGGGAGAAAAGGAGAGAGAGGGAGAGAAAGAAGAGTGATAGATAGGAAAGAGAGAGAGTATGGGTGAGAAGAAAGGGAAAGGGAGGGAGGTGAGAAGGGGGGGGGGTAAGGGAGACCATCAAAGAGCAGGAAAAAAGCAAGAGGAGTGAGAGGGATAGATAGATAGGGATAGATAGATATAGGGGATAGATAGAGATAGATGGAGATATAGAGATGGATAGATAGAGATAGATGGAGAGCAAGAGCCTGGTCTGTGGTGGAGAGAGCAGAAAATGGAGGCAGGTTTTGTCCAGTGAAGCAGAGCATAACTCATTCCTCAGGGCTGGGCGAAGCAGAGGAGGCTCGCTGCTGGGGAAACTCAGACCTGAGCTGAATAAAGCCTCCTCAAATCACAGCTGTGTGTGTGTGTGTGTGTGTGTGTGTGTGTGTGCATGTCTGTGTGTGTTTGTGCATGTCTTCATGTGTGTGTGTGTGTGCGCGTGTGTGTGTGTGAGTATGTGTGATCTAGCTGAAAATATGGGTGCACTTGTGTGCATGTATGATTGCGTATGTTTGCCCCTAATAGACTTTGAGGAAACATGATTAACTTTGATGAGTATTTCACTGCTCATATTTTACCAGTGATTTTAGGCTGGCTGGAGACTGGCACAGCTGGCAGGAGACTTATGTGTATGTGTATATGTGTGTGTTTGTTTGTGTGTGTGTGTGTGTGTGTGTGTGTGTGTGTGTGTGTGTGTGTGTGTGTGAGTGTGTGTGTGTGCTGTCTCCTGTGGGGTCTCTGGCAGTGAGGTGAGGCAGCTGGCCTTGGCCTTGAGGGCTCACTGCCTGCTTTCGCTTCGCTCACACACACACCCTGTCTTGACTTCCTCCAGGTGCCTGGGCTCCCTTAATTACTCACCTGTGAGATTAACGACATGCGGCAGGCGCCGCCAAGGAGACGCTCAGGTGGGACTAATTACCTGTACGCCGCCGAGCTGCGACTGGAGTGGAGGAGGTTATAGGAGCACACGCGTCCGTACACATGTACTAACCCTCACACACACACACACACACACAGACACACACACACAAACATAAACACACTCACACACAGACCCTCACATACTCATTTACACACAAACAAATAGATACATACAGTATGCACACACAGACAAACAAACACATCCCACACACATACACACACAGACACAAGATACTTACACAGACGCGTAGGCCTACTCTCATCTAAAACATCCTGTTTCAAATTCACAACCTTTCTCTCAGCCACCCACAGGTTTTTTCCTGTAACACACAGACACACACACACACACACACAGACACAGACACACACACACACACACACACACACACACACACACACACACACTCACACACACGCAGACTCGTTGCCTAAACTTGTGATTCATCTCCACCCTGTCTTTGCCGCTGCTCCTCCTGAGGGCCCAGCAGGTGCACAGATCTGTTGGAGATGAGCAGAAACAAAGAGCACTAATGTATGAATGCAACACTCATCAGGGACGCCGAGATAACCCTGCTTTGGAACAGCACACACACACACACACACGCTCTCTCACACACACACACACACACATAAACCCACACATACACACACACACACACACACACACACACACACACACACACACACACATAAACCCACATACAGTACACACACACACACACACGCTCTCTCACACACACACACACACATAACCCACACATACAGTACACACACACACACACACACACACACACACACACACACACCACACACACACACATAAACCCACACATACACACACACACACACACACACATTCACAGGCACATACACAAGCACATGCACGCAGGAACACACATAACTCACAAACACATACCATAAATAGAATTAAACATCACGGACAAACACACACACACACACACACACACACACACACACACACACACACACACACACACTTGTAGACAGATGCTGCTGGCTGTTGCAGCGCAGCTGAAATCCCTGAACGGAGAGCAAGCAGACAGCGTGGGTCCCAGTGGGCGGCAGGCTGCAAGCTGCAGGCACTGCTACAGGTAACTGAGCCCGGCTCTCGCACAACTGTTGGACCCCGCATGGCTGGAGGATGAGGGAGAGTTAGAGGAAAGAGAATGAGAGAGAGAAAAGAGAGAGAGTAAAAAAGCTCTCCATAGATTCTCATATAGTAGTTTTGCCTGTGAACCTGGCCGTGTGTGTGTGTGTGTGTGTGTGTGTGTGTGTGTGTGTGTGTGTGTGTGTTGTGTGTGTTTGTGTGTGTTTGTGTTGTGTGTGTGTGTGTGTGTGTGTGTGTGTGTGTGTGTGTGTGTGTGTGTGTGTGTGTGTTTGTGTTGTGTGTGTTTGTGTTGTGTGTGTGTTTGTGTGTGTTTGTGTTGTGTGTGTTTGTGTTGTGTGTGTGTTTGTGTGTGTGTGTGTTTGTGTGTGTTTGTGTGTGTGTGTGTTTGTGTGTGTGTGTGTTTGTGTTGTGTGTGTGTTTGTGTGTGTTTGTGTGTGTGTGTGTTTGTGTGTGTTTGTGTTTTTGTTGTGTGTGTTTGTGTGTGTTTGTGTTGTGTGTGTTTGTGTTGTGTGTGTGTTTGTGTGTGTTTGTGTTGTGTGTGTGTGTGTTTGTGTGTGTGTGTGTGTGTTTCGTTAAGAGGTTTATGCACCTGCCTCTTTCCCCTTTTGTCCATCTTGACCTATCCATCTCTCTTTCTGTCGTGTTCTTTTTTTTCTTCCTTGAGTGGCCGTGTCGCTCTGTAGCAGCCAAGAGGAGTTGTGCAGCAGCTGAGTCCAGTATTGGCCTTCAATGGCCCTTTCTCTGTGGACGGACATGGGCACAAAGGCCTGCACTGAACAACATGGAAACCACGGCAACAAAAATGCAAAACAGGAAAAAAAGAAGAAAAATAAAAAAGAAAAGATCTCTTTTGAGCCTTTCCAACAAGGCTCTAGTGATAAAGCAATGGAGGTATTCACATGTTTTTTCCCCTTGTTCATACTTGTTCTGATTTTCAACAACATAGTTCTTCAGAAGGGGAGGATTGAGAATGAGAATGACTTTATGTTTCTGTAAGTGTGTTTATGTGTGTGTGTGTGTGTGTGTGTGTGTGTGTGTGTGTGTGTGTGTGTGTGTGTGTGTGTGTGTGTGTGTGTGTGTGTGTGTGTGTGTGTGTGTGTGTGAGATATCGAGATAGTAAAAGAGGCTTTGGCTATGGCTACTCCGTCTCTCAGCATAACTGTGAGTAGTTGGAACTGCTCCAGATTTACTCTCTCTCCCCTCACCCTCTTTCTCTCTCTCTCTCTCCCTCATTCTCCCTCCCTCTCTCTCTCTCTTACGCTCCCTCCTTCCCTCTCCTTCTCTCTCCCTTTCTTCTCAGTCTGTGGTAAACTGGCTCTTTTAACCAGTACTGTGAACACTGCTGAAAAGAGATGCCTCAGTGGAGGCAGGCAGGCATTGTGCAACAACCCACCACACACACACACACACACACACATGCACACACACACACACACACACACACACACACGCACACACACGTTTCTTTGGGTTCAGTCAGCTCGCCTGCAGGAGCAAATCAGATAGGCTGTCACTGGGGAGTCATCCGGGGTTCCAGCCAATCAGCAGGGTGCACAGTGAGTGGGTAGAGGTGAGCGTGGAGTCCGGTCCACGGGGAGCGCTTCAGAGCAGGGCCAGTCTGGAGTGGGGCCATGGAGACCAGGCTTGGCTGATCTCTGATGCGCTGACCTTGGCTCCGACTCTGGCACCAACTCAACTTGCAGCAAACGTGGCGCTTCACTCTCTCCCCTCCTCTTCTCTCCATCTCTCTCTCTCTCTTTTCCTTCATTATCATCTCTCTCTCTCACTCACTCACTCTCCATCTTTCCCTGTCTCTCCATCTCTCTCTGCCCAGTGTTTGCCATGGAGATGCTTGTGGTTGAAGTGCAATGTGTGATTGATGTGTGATTAGGTCTTCTCTCTCTCTCTCTCTCTCCCGACCGTGCTGCTTTTGTTTTGGCTAGCAGCCACACGCGCCTGATCCTCCTGTGCCTAGTAGACTGTGGTGCGCGGCGCCCCCTCTGAACCTGGGTGGCGCGGCCGCCAATCTCCCCCATAATGCCGCCTGTGCCCTCGCTGCCCGGCGAACCAGAGCGAACACAAACACAACGATGCCCAGATGTTCCTCCACGAGCCCGCTGGGCCGTGCCAAACGTGTTGTTTTTAGACCTCTGCCTGTGTACAAGTATGTGCTTGTGTGTGTGTGTGTGTGTGTGTGTGTGTGTGTTTGTGTGTGTGTCTGTGTCTGTCTGTGTGTATGTGTGTGTACATGTGTGCACGGTAGGATGGAAAAGGTCTTGCTGGCATGATTAGGTTTTCTCATCTGTTTGGATTAGTTAAAGCCCTCAAAATCACACCTCTGGAGCCATACTGTAGCCCCAGCCGTTAACCTTGAAGGCTAGTGGAGTATGTGTGTGTGTGTGTGTGTGTGTGTGTGTGTGTGTGTGTGTGTGTGTGTGTGTGTGTGTGTGTGTGTGAGAGAGAGAGAGAGAGAGAGAGTAGGTGGTGCAGATAGAACACACCCCTGCTGTCTCTGTATCTCCAAAGAGAAGGAGGAGGAGGAGCTTGTGTCTGTCTCTGGGAGGAGGGGAGGGGAGGGGAGGGAGGAAGTGGGCCTAACTGTCACCTGAGGGCACGGATGATGACTCGTCCACCCTTCATCCCCCTCCTGTCCTCCGCCCCCCCCCCCCCACCCCCGGCTCAACGCTTTCCTGAAAATCTGTGATGTGAGCGAGAGCTGTGGGGAAATGGAGGAGATTAGAATATATTGACCTCTTTAATTAGAGAGCCACGGAGGAGGACAGGCCCTGGTCTGAACCTCAACATCCACCCACTCCAGCCCCTAACCACAGCAAACACACACACACACACACACACACACACACACACACACACACACACACACACACACATAATCACAGACACACACACACACACACACACATAATCACAGACACACACACACAATCACACACACACATACACACACACAAACACACACATAATCACATACATAATCACATACACACACACAATCAACCCCTGGCACGTGTCTTAATCTCCCCTCTGCCATGCATTAGCATATCAGAACTATATTTCATGCGGATGAACCCCCTCCCCATGCACACACACACACACACACACACACACACACACACACACACACACATCTGATACTGGTGGATTTTATCGGGCCCTGCGGAGTTTCCTTTTCATGTTTGAAAGCTCTCGAAGACACACACACACACACACAGTCACACACACACACACCCATACATTTTCTCTCTCTCTAATAGCTAAAGAGGTGTTGCTGTGGTGTGTGTGGCTTTGGGTACGGCTTTGATCAATTATCCGCCACGTTGCATCACAGATCCACAGAGACCATCATCTGTGTGTGTGTGTGTGTGTGTGTGTGTGTCTGTGTCTATGCAGTGGCCATCAATATGATTCTGCAGTCCTAATTAACTCACATTTACTCTAAGTTACTGGGCAGAACTGGATCCACAGGCCCTTGGTGTTATATAAAGAGTGTACAGGCCCCTATGTGCTTGGATCCTGAATGTATAATAGTTGGTATATAATCTTAATGTCCACAGCCTGTAGTAACACAGGTGACTGATACAGTCATGGATATCATATCACACAATTGTTTTGAACTACTGCACAAACAAACATGTGAAGAATAATTTCTCTGTACGATGAATAGTTCTTGTTTAGACTTCATTCATTCACCTTTTGATTTGGCTTGTGGTCAGGAGAAAAATGTAAGACATCAGTAGCGAGTTACTAAAGTGTAACAACACTATGAAGTACATGGCAATGCTCAGTTTGGTGCTATGATAAGGGTAGTGTAGAATTTGAGGTTCAAAACTGCTTGTATGTTACACAGTTCATTGTGTACATCATGTACAAGGGCTATGCAAGAACATCATTTGTTCTACAAAATCCTATGCAATAAGCCAGTTTTACTATATGAAAGTGTAAGAGACATCTTATGCAATCTTTGTCATTTTTAACTTCACATAAAATATATGCTTAATGCACTTTAAATATTTACATGTTGCATCTAATTAATTTAAACAGTCAGTTTGAAAATGTATCAGCTAACATCAGATAATTCCTCAGACTAAAATATCCACTCAGTGGAGCATAGACAAGGTGTGACTATTAAATAGACTATAAGACTACTGACACTAATGTTTCAGTTGTAAACCTGTAATGAAGAAAGCTTGTATCATAGCAGCTTTGTTTTTTTTAAAAGCCACATGTTCTGTGTAACCTTCTCAAAGTCAATAGAGGCCATTAGTTTGACTGCAGTACTGACTGCAGTGCTTATGGGCTCGTTTAGACGAAGGCTGGCTATCATCCTTGGGTTTTTGTTTGCTAATTCAAGGACATGGAGCCCCACAGTTGGGGGAAAAAACACTGTTTGCTTTAATTACAACCCACTGGTCTTCACATCATGAGTGCAGATCACAGAATACTGGAAAAGACTGGCCACAGTATGTCCTTGTAAAGCTATTCTAGCAAATAGCTCTGTGTGAGAGTGAATAGGCTTTGTGAGGTTGTGTGCCTTCCTATCTGTGTCAGAGTTTGTGTAGATGCACATATGTATGTGTGTGTGTGTGTGTGTGTATGTGTGTATGCGTGCGTGCCTTGGCGCATATCCCTCAGCAGTCGGGCAACTAATTGTCCATTCCAGTCACACTTTCCCACTTCTCTGCTGGCCCGCTGTTGACAGTTGATTCACTCCTTTTCATGCTGCCTGCCTCTCATTGCCTCCTATGTATAAGTCCATCATTAGCTCCGAGAGCATGATTGATGGCTCCTGCTGCCACGCTACTGGCTGGCTGTGTGGGAAACCCCGCCTCTACAGAGAAGTGGCGCTGAGCTGTACACCATCGTTAAAGACCATCGAGGACTAATTGTGCAGAACATGATACTCTTAAGCATGGGTGTGTGTGCATATGTGTGCGCACATGTTGTTGAGTGTGTGTGTGTGTGTGTGTGCGTGTGTGTGTGTGTGTGTGTGTGATGCTTATGAAGCCTGTTGTTCCCGTGCATACTGTATGCGCTGGTATCTGACTGATAGTCATGAATAATTGCCTGAGCTAGTGCAGAGATGGCTGTGTGAAGCCACAGACTCTTAACAGTGAGGGCGTGGAGCAGAGCTGCCAAAGGTGGGGAGCAGCAGACAGAAGTTCCCTCACAGCTTTTCTTCATCTTCCCTCTCTGCCACCAGGTTCAATATGGGACTGAATCATGATGGTGTGTGTGTGTTGTGTGTGTGTTTGTGTGTGTGTGTGTGTGTGTATGCGTGTGTGTGTGTGTGTGGTGTTCCATGTGTGGTGTTTTCAGAGCTGTCACAAGGAGAGAGAGGGAAGCCGACAGTGGCAGTGGCAGATGCTTCCATTAGGCTTGTGTACTCTAAAGCGTATAATGCAGAGATGCCTGTGCTTGAAGAAGCACATTATTTCCAACCTCTATATCCATTTCCTTTTTTATCAATTGAAAAACAGTAGCTATGGAAGAGGTGGCATACCGGCATCCATTATGATAAGAATCCTCACAGCTCTCCACTAAAAAGAGAGAGAGAGAGAGAGAGAGAGAGAGAGAGAGAGAAAGAGAGAGAGAGAGGGAGGGAGAGATGAAGGTGGGAGATGTGGGGTAACAGTAATGGAAAGCAGAGAATGGTTTGCATTAAATAATGGTGTGTGTGTGTGTGTGTGTGTGTGTGTGTGTGTGTGTGTGTGTGTGTGTGTGTGTGAGAGAGAGAGAGAGTGTGAGAGTGTGTGTGTGTGTGTGAGAGAGAGAGAGAAAGAAAAAAGAGTGAAAGAGAGGTGGTGGGCTGATGTCTGCAGAGCGAAACTCCCTGAACAGCGAACAAGCTGAAATAGATGAGCTTCGTGGCCAGATCAGCTCTCTCCCTTATACATACATAATACACCCATCTATTCTCCCCCTCTGCTGTGTCTGGTTCACCTCCGAGCCCTCTACTCATGCAGATAAACACTGGCATGCATAAAACATTCGGCCTCCACCAGGCCTGTGCACCAGGAGAGGAGGAAGAGGAAGGGGAGGGTGAGGAAGGAACACAAAGCAGGAAGTCAACCTCTGCTCTCTCCAAAGCACACGTCTGCGGGGTGTCTCTCCGGAGGGAGCTTGTGCCATGCAAACAGCGTTAGCCGCTGGCATCTTAAACGGAGACTAGTCTCCGGGTGTGGGGAGGAAGGGCCAGCTGGTTTCGAAAAAGGGTAACAGGCAGAGGAGGCCCTGGACCACTTGGTGTGCGGTGTCATGGCCCCAGTTAGGAAAAGAAACATACCAAACCCCCTGGCCTGTGTGTCCACCTTCTTCGTGTTAGCCCTAGACATGCCCAGATGAGCTTGCCAATGCACTGGGTGTTAACTCTGGATTCTCTGTGGAGTATCATGGATAAAGAGGATACACATCTGTGCTATGCTTCCAAAAGAGAGAAAACTCTTTGGTCTTTGCCTGACATACATCATCACAATTAATCACATTAACTTGCTGAAGCAGAATGCTCATCACACCTCCACAGATTACCTGTTTGTGGCTGTTTAAATGACATTCCTCCCTAGTCAGCTCACAGGAGTGGGCGTTGAGAAATTTGGCCGTGTGTTGCCTGGTGCTGTTTAATAATCCTAGTCAATAAATGCAGTGTGCTTTTTGCCTTGCTTACCGTGGGGTGCACTAATATCCAGCTAAACAGCACATCTTACTGTATTTACAGTATTAGGGGGAGGGATTAGCCAGCATTTAAACGACAGTAATGCTGCCAGGATACTCTGGGGTATTACTGTGAAATCCGTGTGTGTCTGTGTGTGTGTGTGCCTATTTGTGTGTGTGTTCTGTACAGCAGGTCCAGATTCTTAGTGGCTGTTTAGTGTGTGAGTTGCTATGCTGGGAGGGATTAGCGTGCTTAGAGGTGTAAGTGTGCTAGTAATAGGTTGCTGCTCTCTACCTGTGCTTTCAGTGCAGAGACTGGAGAGAGAGAGAGAGAGAGCATGTAGTCGCTGGTGGTGCTGCTCTCATCTCATCAGTGATGGTGGAAGAGGTGAGAGAGATGCAGAGAAGCAGTGGAATGGTCAGCCACTCTGGCCTAGCCTTCGCAAAACTACCCGCTAATGCAACTCTGGGTCCCTTGGCGTAGCCAGCCGCTGCTAATGCTAAATAATGATTCCCTTATCTCAGGTAGTGGGGCTGACATATGTGTTTGTCAGTGTGTGTACGTGTGTGTGTGTTTGTGTGCGTATATGTGTGTCTGTCTGTGAATGGGTTGTTATTCAGCAACAGTCTTCCATGGTCATAATATTTGTGTTCCAGTAGAGTCCTAAGTGCAGCATGATTCTCCAGACGACCAGAAAGGGAGGGAGGAAGTGATGGGTTGTTGGTCTTCGTTTTGCTCCAGCATTAGCTCTCTGATGGAAGCCACTGAATGTTAGTAACGTCTGAAGTAGCAGCGGGCCACTGGGCTAATGGCTGGTGGTGGTGTGCCGCTCTAGAGAGCCAGAACCAGGACACTCATCTGATCTTAAAGTTTGGGGGACCAAAATCTGCAGGTGACTGGCTGGATTGAGCGTATCACATCCTACCATCTATTAGCATAGTAGCCTGCTCCATGCTCTTTGAGGAAGCACTGTTTTCTCTGTCTCTCTCTGTCTCTCTCTCTCTCTCTCTCTCTCTCTCTTTCTATAGATCTGTTTGGCATAGTCTGTCATTTGCATAAACACAAAGGTTTCTACATTACAGTTACTGATTCATTCACAGAGCTACAGCTACAAATGCCATGCAACCACACACAGGCGCACACACATGCACACACTCACACAGCACATATGGCATAGTCTGCATGTTCACGCAGATTAAATTTGTCTGTGCAGTAATAATCTTGACTCATTACCCCAGTGGTGCGGCTATTTCATCAGGCTGCATTAATGGCAGCATGCATTTCTTTGCCGTGACCTCATTTTGCATTAATGTTGTGTTTTCGTCACTTCATTTGCATTAGACTCTGTACTGCACTGAATTATAAATGTTCCTTTCCATTTCAGTCATACCCCACCATACTCTTCCATCTTGCCAGGTAGTTACAGTAGAGCTGGGGAGGAAGCCAAGGTTTAGAGAAGACACAGCACAGTCATAACATTTAGCAGGTAGCAGCTAAAGTTGCCCTTATCTGGCTGTTGTCTAGCACAAGAATGGTCCTGATCTACCTCATGTGCTGTTCTGATCTAGCCCTGGTTCTGGTCTAGTACTGGTCTGGTTTTGGTCTGGTCCTCATCTGGTTCTGATCTAGCTCTGGTCTGGCTTTAGTTAGGCCCTGATCTGGCCCTGGTCTAGTAGATCAGTGCTAGATCAGGTCAACACCTTGATCCAGATGCAAAGCCATAGTAGAGATGACTTGTGTTCGCAGAGAACACAGATCCAGCTCGGTCTCCAATCACTTCCCTTGTGCTTTGTTGTTGTTGTTGGTGGTGGTGGTGTGTGTGTGTGGGGGGGGTATTGGGGGCTGGAGGGTTCAACTGTAAATAACTTAACAGTGCTTTTTGGAACGATCAAGATCAAATCTGCTAGTGGTGCTGCGTGTTCGGAATATATAATATTCTGATTTTCAATCATCCTTTGTGTGAATTAAACATAAATGAGATTTTGGGTTTTACACGCCTTGAATAAAAAGCTAGAAGCAGAGTCTGAGTTTGTGTTCAACATCTCTGTGTTAAAAGCACAGAGTTTTTTCTCTCTGCTTATCCATTGCAGCATGTCACTGTTGGACGGTTTTGTTATTAAAAACAGTCAAATGTTGGAGAGGAAAGGGGTACTGGGGGAGATGATATCAATTCCATTTTCTCTCTCTTTCACTCTCTCTTTTTCTCTCTTTCTGTCTCTCTGTCTCCTCCTGAGAGGGAGAAACTGAGCTGGTTCTTGTCACAAACGGCGTGAAAATTGAAAATGAATCTAAAAGTCTCAAATGAGCAGGGTGATTGATCCCCATCACAAGCCTGCCTGCTAATCATTAGCCACATGCTCTGAGGCAAAGGTTAAACATTCCGCAACTAGCAGTGATAAAGTATTCTTTAAGCAAACCAATTATATCCGCTTGGTTCTCCATAAAATATTTAACCATCTGTTATCAACTTCAGATTAGGAGACAGTGGCAATTTTCCACTTTCCTGCAGGACTTCCACATATCTGCTGACTACTTTGAATCGGAAATGATTCGTTTTTCAAAAGAGATGCACTATGCAGCGTTTTCCTTTGTCATTTCACATCAGATTAGAATTTTTTTAACGGCACACGTTATGGGTGTCCATTTTATGTCAGTCCAATCAATGCATGTAGGAGAGGATGTATAGGGCTTGCTTCGATCAGATATGGATTGATAATCCATTTTTAATCAGATGTGTTGGTCTTTAATGACACAACAGCGTGGTCACCCAACAGAATACAACAGGTGTGACCTGGCTGCCTTTATGGGGCCAAAGTGCTATGAGCCAATGCTGCTGTTTCCGTTTGGCTTATCTGTGAAAGTGGAGTAAGGTGCCAGGGAGCCAGTGGCCACGTCTGAGCCGCACGATTACCACATCCTTAACGATGATTACCACAACCCTTAACAACTAGGCATGTAATGATACATTCAGCTCACAATTCGGTACGATTTATGTTCACGATACGATTTTCTCACAATTGTTTTAACACAATAAGCTGCAGACAAATTATGACTGAAACATATTCCTTTATAAACCGAGAGGAACGCAGGGTCTGAACTCATTGTCACGTAAGTGTCCCAGTTAAAACTTATTCAGGCGCCCTGATGAGGTTGTTTTAAATTAGAATAATCTTTTGTCCAGTCTGACTTTAATTTTACTATTGTTGCCAATCATCGAGATATTCATGTTTTGTCTTCGAACAAGTGAAATCAAAAGCAGATTACGCCCTATTCTGTTAAAAAATTGCATCACGATTATTTTTTTATCTCAACCGGTTGTAATCTTCACACATTTAGCCGATTCACGTTGCATTGTTACATCCACCGTTACATCCCATCTCGGGATTCCAGCTGAACACAGGGCCACTAGGTAATGGAGTTTGTTGTTGCTGTTGTTCTTTCCCCCTCCACAACATGTTGTTTTCAGATGCTGTTGCTGCAGACTTCAGAAAAAAAGCCCACCACTGCCAAATTCCCATAATTTAAAACCAAACAAGTGCAGTGCAGGGACAATTTGACTTGACAAGTGAAGGCAGATGTGCTGTTGTTTCTCATCTCGCTGCTTGAGTGAGAACTGTACAACTGTGGATCAAGAAATGGTGTGGAAATGTGCGAAAAAGGCGTCCGTCTCGCCAGCTCCCACTGCAAAAACAATCCTTGTGAGGTTGCTCTCGTCAGGAGGCCTGTTTATCGGATGGCGGCATGCGACAACATGATTAAATGTTTTGAATAATTGATGATCGCATCCCTCATTAAACCTGCTCTATTACCACCCTGGAGAATTCACTCCCTATTTTTGGGCTTGGGATTTCAGGCACTGGCAATCATTTCATGCAATGTTTTGGTTCCCTTTTTGACTTCACTGGTGATTTCTTTTTCCATTTTTAGTTAGAGGAGTGTAGCAGAATTCTCTCCGATTTTGTACCTCTCTGACAAAAGTCTTGCAATTTTGTTCCTCTTCCTCTGCGTTGACATCCAAACTTGCCCTCCTTGTAGGAGCGCTCTGTTGAAATCACGTTCAGATCAGGTGCAGGCCTACAAGGCTAATGTTAGGTGTCACCAAACCCCTACTTTTCTCCCCTAACATCAGAGGCGACAGAAGTCAGCCAGCGAAAAAAAAAAGAAAAACGAAGAGTTCATTACGAAACACAGAGGACAGAATGCAAATTAAGGGCATTTGGCACGCTGACAAAAAAGGACTGTCGCTTTGCGCTCGCTCCCCTTTTTTCATCTGTACATGAAGGAAACATGATAAAATAAAGGACTGCGCAAGTCCAATTTTACATCTGAGAAAGGAGCAAGGCACAAGGCGAAGTCGCCAGAGAGATGAATGCGTTTTCTCATCCTCCGTTTTTTTCCCTTTCTCTCACACTTCCTTCTAAAACATGAAAAGTCAGGAATTCCCTGAAGTTTCTGCTGCAGTGTTTGATATTCTACACATCCCCAGCTCTGTAAATAAGATAGCTGAGGGAGAAAAAAGAGAAAGAAGGGATGTAAAAGAGATTTAGATGGAGATGGATGGACAGAGAAGGAAATAGGAGTTAGGGGAATAGGCTGCACTATTTATGGGAACATCTTTGTGAATGTATACAGAGTAATGATGTGAAAGCCACCTTTAGCTGATTAGCCTACTGCAGCTAGCCTTCTTGGAGATCATTTATGACTATTGTTGTGTCTGTTTGGTGTTCCCTTTGCTCGTCTCAAGCTGTTCTAAGCTCTATGTTGCTGTGAAAATGAATTCACATGTGAATTCAGCAACATATTTCCAGTTGCTATGATGTGGAAAGGTAGACATAACATGGTTTGTACATATTGTTATCAAATGTGAATATATGATAGTATAAATGCAATTGATATTTAGCCTACAGTTGTTTTCATCTATGCTAACTAGTTTGTCAAACACTGGAAGCCTTGTTATAGTGTTCACAAGCTATCAACAAGTGAGACTGGGTATTGAATATAAAGCACTTCTCTTAAAATTATCACATATCCTGAATTGTAGCCTACAGCTTCCTCCTGTTTACTGTACAACTCTAATATTATAAAAAACTGCAGATGGTAGCTTTGAATGTTGATTGTTGATTTTGTCTATTGCACATTGGTTACATAATTGTCAACAATAATTTTCACTGAATTCAGAATTTCTCAAGATTGGAGTTCACGTTGTTGAAACCTCAATGTAGAAAGCTGAACTTTGCCTTGAGTGCCACTGTTCCTCTGGGCATGGCCGTGGTGATATTTAACCTAAGGTTGTCAATCTCCACCCTATGTCTCTGGCCATGTCTTGAACTTTGCCCTCCCTGTTCTTCACTCTTACCTATTCTTCTCCTCACTCTTCTCCTCTGTTCATTTCCTCCGGTTCACCGAGGTTTTACCACCACACAGACACATTCTCTCAGAGATTTTTCAGACATCTCCACACACAGCTACAGGTATGTGTAATTATTTCTGTAGGTCTCTAGAAAGACATAGATCTCGTCTCAGCCTGTGGCGGAATGCTGAGATCTGACAGGCTATTGCACAGCTGAGCTAACTGCGGCACAGCGGTAATTTGGGTTGTTCGGGTCACCAGCTGCACGCAGTGAACCTGAAACAATGGCGCATGCCCTCCTGCTCACCCCACAGGGAAGGGTTGAAAGTTCTCATCAATTCCATCTGGTTTAGTGCGTACAGAGAAAGAGAAAGACAAACATTTTTAACAGTTGACCGTCCTATAGGTCTGTCCATCTGGTTTTGTATGTGGTAGTGTGTGTGTGTGTGTTGGGGGGGCATATTATGTGTGTATGTGTAGTGTGGTGTGTGTGTGTGTGTGTGTGTGTGTGTGTGTGTGTGTAAAAGTGGAGGTTGTTGTTTGAGTGAGACACAGACCTCTCTCTATGTGTGTTAATTATTAAGACTGTTTGCTGTGCAGTTCACCTCTCCCTTCCTCCCTCCGGTAGAAATGGTTATTGTTTCTGGGCTTGTTTTGGTGCGCCTGAAGATAGATGTCAGAGAGAATGGGCTCTGTTCTGAATGACTGGCTGAGATTGCAAGGATTGAAACACAGCTCGGTTCATTGGTTTCCTCTAGGGTTTGTGTGTGTGTGTGTGTATGTGTGTGTGTGTGTGTGTATAAGGCCTACACATAAGTACACCACTGGTGACTTTGTTGTGGCACCTGTTTTTTCTTTTACATTTAGAGGGGAACATCGATAGCTTTCCATTAGAAAAGAGTGTCGGAGGGATAGCGCCCGTCAAAGTCACTTAGCCATTCGCGTTCCAGAGGCTAATGAGAACAGCTTGGTTCGGAGCAAACAGCCGGCAGAACACTAGCCGCATCAGTCATCTGGAATATGTTTAGCTGAATACAAATCAATACTAACTTGAGTGAGGATCGCTCTTGGGACAAGTGTGGAGGGCAGGAGGGGTGGGGCAGAACAGGGCGGGTAGAACGGTGCTCTTTAAAGAAAATGTCCACCAGGCAAGAGCAAGCCAGCCAACCAGCTTGCCAACGAGCAAGCTAGCCAGACAGACAGGGCAAATTTAACTAAAAGGAGAGTTCTCCAGGAATACAGTGGGGACAGACAGCATGGAATGTTAAATGATCGTCTTATCATCTGCTTTTCCCTGTCGGGCCTTTTGATGGGGGCGACAGTGATGAGAGCCTTTCGGAAAATATTTCCGTGAGCGCTTCCGATTTCCGCAGGGCAATGGAGGCTGCGCCTGGAAGAGGGAATGGAGCCGTAATGGGAACGGCGGAGTTAAGTGGAATGTCACTGCGCTTTGGGATAATGAGCACTGAGTGACACTGGCACCGGGATCAGCTGGAAATGGCACACATGCGCACGCACACACACACATGCACGTACACACACATGCACGCACGCACACACACATGCACACAGTGAAACGAAGAAGTAAGGAAACGTCACCGTCTGCCCCCCCCCCCCTCTTTCCAAAGAGAAAAAAGATATGAGGAGTTTCTCATGCATTATTCATCTTCCAAGATACTCCTTGGTAGCCTACCTTTCTATCCCTCCCTTTGTGTTGTGTCGCCCTGCTTGAAAAACGAGCACACTTACACTATCGCACGTCTCTACTCTCTGAAGTAAAAGCGGCGCCTTTTCAGTGAATTTCTCCAATTACAGCGTTAGCGGAAAATACGCCATGGTTATTAAATGGGAATTATTTCGGTGTTTTATCAGACGTAATGGCGTATTGTCACAACAGCACACAGTGTCATCATCTTGTCACCTCACAGTCTTTCATTACAGAGCTGGGAGGTATTTATGAAATATGCAGAAAGCACAGCAGCTGTGCACGCTGTCTTTTCCGCTTACGATAATGGGATAACGGAGCAGAACAATAGTGTGGACCAGTGCAGGATAAATATTTCAGCTAACGTAATGCAGAATGTACATAACTTTGTTTCATGCTAGAGTAGGTACCTTGTCTCAACACACACACACACACACACACACACACACACACACACACACACACACACACTCACAGGGCTGGTTCTAGCCTACTACACTTGGGTGGGCTAGAAGACATTTTGGGTGGACAACATAGCAAAGCGCTCAAATTAGATTTTTTAGAAAATTGACATACACACAAACAGCATGTTGAGATGGGTGTTCAGGCCTATGTGTTTCAGAGCTTGACAACAATGAGGTTGAATTTACAGAAGGTTTCAAAGTACAGAGTGTGCTTAAAGCTTGTAGTAACAGTTTGGTCTTGTCAGACATTTAAAGCTTGGCATGCATCACTACACATTTTTGGACATCCTTTGGCAAGTACTTATTGTTTGATTCTAGGCCTACTTATTTTACATTTCATTCAACCAAGCCTACACAGAAAACTATGCAACAATCTATATTCCAAATATAACGTATTACAGTGTATGTGGGAGGGGAAGGTGTGTGTTTGTGTATGTGGATGGGACGGTAGATTGTGTGTGTGTGTGCGTCTCTTAAGGCATCAAGAGGGATGTTTACCTAATGTACATACTGCACAGTTATGTACCAGCTAGCTACCATTACACTCAACACCAACTCATCTACATCCAAACTGGGTTTAAGGCTGCAAAAAAAAAAAATCTTGGCTTTGTTTGGGTGGGCAAGACACAATGCTTGGGTGGGCTTAGCCAACCCTGGCCAACCCCTAGAGCTGGCCCTGCATACACGTACACACTCACACACATTCTACCTCTCTCTCCTACATATACTTACACACAAAAATTCTGTCTCTCTCTCTCTCTTACACACACAAACATGCACACACACAGAGACAGAATCCTATCGCGGCTCATGCAGTAGCTGTGCGTTTAACGCGTCCCCCCACCAGACCTGAGTGACTCTTCTGCATGAGCCGGGGCTGGGGCCGAGGCGAGAGGTGAGTCCCAGCAGCAGATGCACTCATTGGGCGCGGAGATGGCATGTGCCCTGACAGTGCCATCTGTGCCACGGAGCGCCCGTAACAAGTGCCAGAGCAGACGCCGGGCCAAGCTTCACCTCGCGGCGCTCAGTAGCCGGCCCCGCCGCCTCCTCTGGTCATCTCAGATAGTGATGCTGGGATAATGACCCAGAAGCTGGACCTGGGCCTGTGTGGTGTGTTACACACACACACACACACACACACACACACACACACACTGACACACAGCCACATACACACATGCACAGTTGCACACATAGCCCTGTCCCTCACATATTCACACTCACACACTCAAATAAACACAAACACACATACACAGGCATACACATTATTTCTCTGTCACATACACTCTCACAGCCACACACACACACACAGTCACAGTGTGAAGGTGCTGTATTTGCTCTCTCCCATCAGACACGCTGAGTTGCTCTCGACGAGAGTCTTGTTTGTTTGTGTTTTCCTTCGTGTTGTTTACCTGCCGAGTGGATAAGATCACTCTGCTTGGGATAACAGCGGTCACCTGTCATTCCGGACGAGACCGCGAGCCAGCGCGGCCGACGCCCGCTGTCTGCACTAACATTCCTCCACTGACCACGCTCCAGCAGAATAGAAATAGGACAAGAAGTGGGCAAGCACAGATGGAGAAACAGTACGCCAAGGCTTTCACTGGCTGAAAATGAAGACAGGAAAAAGATGAATCATTGCTGTTCATTTGCATTCTTGCGTTTTTATTCTTGATTAAAAATGTGGTTCGAGGCAAGTTAGTCCCCTCTTCTTTTTTTTTTTTTTTCCCAACGCAGAATTGTCATGCCTCAGGGTAGCCTGCAGGGTACAGCCCCTTCCTTTGATGGCAGAATTTACATAAGTAATCAAGTGGGAGAGATGGATATGGAAAGAGGGCCTCAGAATGCACACATGTGGAGGACTCTGATCTGCATTCAGATGGAGTTTGGGTGGTGTCAATCATGGGCGGATGGGGGTGATGGAGAAGATGTAAACCTCTTGCTGTAGGAAATAAATGTTAGTATGAAGGTGTAAACAGTGGGGAAATAGTAAAATTATAAACAGAAAGGAGAAGGAGTCTGTCTGCTGGAAATGAGAGACACTCAATTGGTGAGATTTGACAGTGATGAGGCATTTTAAATGGCTTCGTCTGCTTGTATATTTTCTCAGCAGACATCTTCTGTGAAGTGTTGGTCCCAAAGCACTTGTTCTGTGTTTCGGGGGGTGATAATTAAAGGTACTTATGAGAATAATGGTGTTTGTTATTGTATTGTTTGTGCAGCTTTCGCATGCTTAGCATGAAAAATCGCCTCTCTAAAATGGTTGGCCCCATGGGGGGATAACGGCCCACATTTGCTCGCACTTAAACAGCACTGCATTACTACACATGGTAATAACCTATGCTGTTTAAAAAAGAGCAACACTTGCATCTGATCTAGTCTGCCTTGTGCTTTTTCCACAGTCTTTAAGAGCAGGACCTTAGGAAAGGGAGGAAGCTGAAGATGGTTGACTAATAAAGCACAATATTAAAGCACAGACAGAAGGAGTACCAAGGCCAGCTATCTGACTCATCCATGCTTTTCTCCTTTTCTCTAACACTGACTTGTTTTCAGCTCTTTCTGGGCTGAGGTTCTCCTTGGAGTCTCCCTCTCTATATTCCTCCCCCTCTCTCTATCTATCTCTTTTTCATTACTGTCTTTCTCCTTTTGGTGATCTGTTCTTTCTGTCTGTTTAAAGCACTGTGGTTCTCCTCCACTGTGGAGTTGGGTAGAAGTGCTCTGACCTAAATGGGATGAGACAATCAAAGCTGTGGAAGTGAGGAACAGATTGAGAGCCACAGTGACCCAGATAGTGGGCAACTTGAGAAGCCGACACTCACACAACCACACACACACACACACACTCAAGGCTCGCTTGTCTAATGCAATAATGAGTCTACCCAGATGAAAATGAGATTACTGTTATTGTCCCCCAGATGGAACAGGCTCCTGTGTTTGATGCAACTTCATCCACTGTCAGCTTGTCTAGGTCGTGTCTGTGTGCGTGTATGTGTATTTGTGTGTGTGTTTTTCAAAGGTGTTCAATTGAGTGAATTACTCCAAACAACAAACTCTTAATTGTCTTCTAAGCATCCATTGTCTTGCCTCACAGCATTAATATTTCAAGATGAAAAAATAAGAAAAATGACAGTGGCGCTGGTTTATTGATCATCCCTGAGAATAGGGAGCCAGACTTGTGTTAAGCCATTTAAATTTTAATGCCGGCCGCTGTTAGTTGTTTTTGATGCTTGGGCTGCTTTTTTGAAAGGAGAGCTTGTACCCTTGCGTAGTTTATCCGTCGGATGACGGCATCGCCACTGACCTCCGTTGACCCCGGCCGTTTTTCCTCGGGTGGCGTGTCCTCTGCGGCGGGGCGGCGGGTTGAACGTGCCCAGCGTGTTTAGATGTGCCGTGTGGTGCCCCAGTGCCGTGTGTGCCGTAGATTCATTCCCAGCACGAGCCACGCAAAGAGGCAGGTGAATAGGGACCGGATGCAGATGGTGGGGGCGGGGGGGGGGGGAGTGAAGTGCCTGTCATGTCCTGTCATTTACTCAGGACTCAAAGTGTGTGTGTGTGTGTGTGTGTGTGTGTGTGTTTTGTGTTTGTGAGAGAATACTTGTGAGTGCAGGTTTGTTTGTGTGTGTGAGTGTCAGACAGAGGCTGAGAGGTCCACATGCACATATCGACGTGCATGCAAGTGCGTGCATGTTTGGCCAAGAAGCTCAGAGACTATTCTCTTGCGTTTGTGTCTCTCCTGTGTATATCTGTGAGTGTGTGTGTGTGTGAGTGTGTGTGTGTTTTCTCTGTGTTCTCTGGGTAAACAGATTTGGTGGGTCTAGGTTCATCCCCGTCCGGTGTTTATAGGTTAATCTCTGGTCAGGTCTCTGTTGGCTTCACTGATATCTTCTACCTCACTGCCCAGCTCTGCCTGTTCGTTTTTGAGGAACAGGTTGGTATTTGGCGGCTTAGCCATGTCTGACCCCATGCTAGCTCACTTCCACCCTCCCTCGCTCGCGGTTGGAAATGGCACGAGCACGCCACCCTGCACAGTAGGGCCCCCGGTGGCAGGCGTGGGAACGGACGCAGGGCCCGGCACACTGGCACCCTCGCTGTCCCGCAGCGACTGCCAGTGTATGCCCGTTAGCACACGATGATTTATGGGGATTAAGCGGTCTTGTTGGCAGCGCTTTACTTACGGGCATTCAATTTACCGCTTGTGTCTTTTTTTTCTTCTTTCTTTCCTTCCTTTTTCACTCTCTCTCTCTCTCTCTCTCTCTCTTTCTCTCTCTAGCTCTCACTCTCAGTATACAGCTCTGCCTGATACGGTGAATAATTTCAGACAAGCTAAACATGTCTCACTGTGCCATTCTGTTCTTTTACTGTACACCAGACGGAAATATGGGAAAAATGCAATTCTGAAAGCCTTTAGTGACACTGAACAATCTTCAGTAACATTGGTTTGCCTCATCCACTATGGCTTTCTTGGTCTTCATTGTCTTAATGTCCTATTTAGTGTGTTGTAGCTAACACAGTTGAGCAGTATGCACTACTGCTATCAAGTGGCTATGGCTACACTGGTGTGACCTTACGACACAGCCCACATTGTGTACTGTCAGCAGATTGTTTGCATGCTGTATGAGATAAACATGCCCTCTGTCCACCTTATTGTCTTAAATATGACCTGGCAGTCAAGTCAGGACAGAGTCCTCGTGTGCTGACGACAAAGCGAGGGTCATCCAGGCGTCCTGTCAGCTTGTGGATGAAGCGGTGTTCATTTTGCCACCCTTTTCTTCTCTTTTCAGCGCAGCCACTCTCATTTGGCAAGGTTAATTATCTTTTGAATGGTGTTCGTCGTTTCCTTTTTGTTTTGTAAGCTCATTCTCGCAGAGGTCTGTTTGGTGTGCCATCCCTAAGAGCGTAATTATTTCAAAACCGCCTCCCTTTAAGTTAATTAAATTCTCATAAACTTTGTCCCCTTTTAATTTGTTAACAGTATTAGAATGAGCTTAATTGTTGCAGTGGATTGTCAGTATGAATCCGAGCAGCACTCAAATAACCATTAAAAACCCAGTAGAGTACCAGCTTTTTATTTTCCGTTTAGCTGACTACCTTAATCATAGCAAATATTTATCCTTGTTGTGTTACTTGCCTGCACTCTAGTTGTTTAGTAGTTGTCTATAATCTTCTAAATTTGTTTTTATAATCTATTTTCCACTACCGACAGTGCTCCTATGATAGGCCTGTGATAAATGAGAAATAAAGCCTCCGATGCAGAAGATTCGGCCAGTGGGTCAGTTACGGTGATGACAGATCACTAGTGGTGATATTTTATCTCAGTGGACAGCCATAGCATGTCTGCAGTCAAATCAAACAAATAGGCATAGTGGCTGGGTATGTGGACACACACATCTGGAAGGGAGGGCCAAGCTTCCCCTGTGTTGTGTTGCAGGCGGTGGAGAAAAGCAAAGATTAGTCACCGGTATGCCGGTGGAGGTTTTTTTGGCGGTACTAAACATAGACAACCCTCTCTCTCTCCGTTTTTCCACTCTGCATTTGTATGTTTATTTATTAATTTATCTTTTTTTTTTTTGGTCTTTCGGTTCGCTCTCACTCAGAAATCTGTGGCTTCTCCCGAAGGGGAACTTAGCCTAGATTTTAGAAATATCTCTCCCTGCCTCGGGGAGCGGAGAGCACCGTATGGCAGAGAGTCTGGTTTAGGTGTAGACGTGGAGACTGTAGAGAAACCAAAAGATGAGAAGACATTGTGAGTTTTTATTTGTTCTATTTTGGTGTGGGCGTAACGGGGACTGCGTTTTGGGGGTGGTGGGTGGATATGGGGGACAGCTCGTCGTTAAGACTATGCTGATGGCTTAATCTAGTTTCCCGGCTTAACGACTTGGCTCACGTTGTGTAATTCTGGCAGAGTCAATAACATGCCAGTCACTCTGGCTGTGTGTGTGGAGAAAAGGCAGGTGGCTTTATATTCTCAAAGCATCTGCCACGTCCCAGCCGTGACTAGGTGCCTTTGATAATGAAATAAGAAGGTGGAAGACGGTTCACCTATATTTGAGGCTGCAGGCTGAACTGAATACGGTGATGCATTTGGCCTACATCGTAGCTCTGTGTAGCCCAGGCTGGGGTCCCTGATGACTCTCCCCCTCTCTCTGCTCCGATTTGAAGATACTGTTTCCGCAATTCTGTTATTCCAAATCCAGCGCACTGTGAAATGAGAGGGACAGCCATTTAATCAGTCCTCTGTTCTATTAGCTGGCCAATCCCATGAAAGAGAGAAATTGGTGCTTTGGCACTTTGGAACTCCAGTGGCGAGAATGAGTCATTAACGTGTTCATTTCTCGCTGTCTTTCGAGGTCAAACTGCTGTTTGAGGCGTGGAGAAGTGGAGCCGAGAAAGGAGAAATATAGCTTGGTGCACTTTTGCCTCTCAGATAGCGTCTTTCCTTGGCCTCTCTCTCTCCTTTTTTCATTTTTACTTCTTCTGTCTGCTCCTTCGCTCACTCTCTCTCTCTCTCTCTCACACTTTCACACTTTCACTCACTCACTCACTCTTCATCCATTTGCTAGGCTGGCTTAGATAATGGCTATAATTGGACTGACTCACACATTGCCTGTGTGTTTCTGAAAGATAAAGAGCCCAGTGAGCTCTCTCTGCCTCCCTCCGACATGTTCTCTCCATTTGGAATTAAATGTACTTCACACAATGTGCAGTATGCACTGGACAGACTCGAATTAAAGGTCTCTCCAAATCTCCACAGGCTTACTGCGGCCACCTATTCAAGGATTTGCGAGCAGAAAGCGGCAGCAAATACCGTACTCGAGGATTGAGCAGATCAATAATTTAATTCGGAAGTTTGAGACTAGCTTTACTTCCGCAAAAGTTACAGGAGAGAAAAAGTGTCCTGATAAGAAACTGTAATGTGGTTTTGTTAAGTCCACACATTGGTGCATACTCTCTTGGGTCACAGTCACCTTCAACCAGCCGAATCAGATGGTGTATCTCATTCACAGTATTATCATGCGAATGGAAGCAGCAGAATCTGGAAGTGGAACGTGGGCTTAGATTTAATTCTATGTGGATATGCAGTCACTGTTGAGCTAGCCAATTATGGCCTTCCCTTGTTGCCTGTGCTTATTTCTAGCTTTTATACTGTGCAGTGATGGGGGTTGTCTTTGCCTGTCAAAGACCACCTCCTGTGTATGGCAGCACCCTGATGTCCAGCAGTGCTCGGTGGCAAGGGTAGAGAGGAGCATGGCTGTTTGTCAGCTTACATAACGAGTGGAGCCAGGCAGGTGCTGAGTGGCTGTTTATTATTCAGCCGCGTAGCACCTCAGATTTGGGTGGAGGAGGTAGCGGTGGCGGAGGAGGAGGAGGAGGAGGTCAGTATGGTGTTGGCACTGGCAGCGACGCCTCTCACCGTCCAGTCCAATTAGCACATCAAAGGTGGCGGCGGTTGGCAGCACGTCGGGCTGAATAGGGCAGCGTGCGTGGGCAGTGCACCAGAGGCCAACGAGCATGAGGTGGGATGTGAGTGTGTGTGTGCGTGTGTTGGTAGTAGACTGTGTGTGTGTGTGTGTGTGTGTGTGTGTGTGTGTGTGTGTGTGTGACTTTGGCGGCACCCGAGGGCGTGGGGGGGGGGCAGGAGGCATTTAGAGCATTTTTGAAAAGCGTTCTGCCCAGGTTTTTCCTTGGAAGGAGGGGAGGGCTCACCTGGCAGAGACCGTGCCAACTCCCCCGCCTCTTAGCTCAGCTAGCGAGGAACGAGAAGGGGGCAAAATGAAGATGAAGCACTTTGCTCTCCCTCACTCCTCCAGAGGCCCAGCTAATTAGCCATCACAGCAGCAGGAGGTGGTAGAGAGGAGGAGGAGGAGGAGGAGCAGGCGGCAGGAGTCCCATCAGGAGGCTGTAGGAGGAGCTGGCAGTGACAGTGGCAGTGTGGGGACGCCGCGGGTTGACACAGCGCACTCGTCTCATTCTCAGAGAGGAAGCAGAAAGCTGCCGACGGCTAGACCACTAGTCTTTAGGCTCCTGACTGCTGAGTTCAAATGCCTGCACTAAAATGTCACTCCTTCTCCATTCTACTGTTACTCTCTTGTCCTCTCATATCTTTCTCCTGTTGTCTCTTGTTCTTCCCCTCTTGTCTTCTGTGTGACTGGACTATGTATCTTTCTCTCTCTCTCTTTCTCCCTCTCTTTTGTTTTTTCTCTCTAATACATTCTTTTTCACTTATTCTCTCTACATTTTCCCCTTCAAAAATCCTGTTCTGAAATGTTAACACCCCCCCTCTCTCTCTCTCTTTCTTTCATTCTTTCTACTGTACCTAATGCTACGCTTTCCCCTTCAAAAATCCTGTTCTGAAATGTTAACATCTCTCTCTCTCTCCCTCTCTCTCCTTATCCACAGCCCGTGCAGGGAGTGATTGAGATGCTGTTCCAGGGCTAGAGGC
>NC_063197.1:11987764-12000264 GCF_017589495.1 Alosa alosa
GTTTTCCTAAAGATGCTCTCCTGCCTGTCCTGCTGTGGTCACTGCAGAAGGCACAGTGGTGCAGTGCACTCAGGTACTAATGGGACGCTACTGTTCATACTTGTGTCTCTTCCTCTCGTCAGACTCGGTTAAGAGTGAAGGTGTTTCACCCATCACTGTCGTCTCTCAGGCTCAGCATCTTTGTCACCAAACCTTGACTCATATTTTTTTATGACTCAGTCGAGGCTTGTCAAACCGTTCCCATGGTAACCTCTACAGCATAACGAGAGTTGCCCGTGACAACCCTTCATCCATCCATCCATCTCTTTGTAAGTGGTCTCCTGGAGCTCCCTGTTATCATGTACACACAGTCCTGCCAAACTCTCTCACACACACACATATATAAAAATACATACTCACTCTCTCAAGCAATCACATACACACACAAACACTATAACAATGATGGTTCCAAAGTGTGAATTTCTGGTTTCAGTTATTTTGTGTACAATATGCAGTGGTGTGTGTGTGTGTGTGTGTGTGTGTGTGTGTGTGTGTGCAACCGCTGGTGGAACGAGTGTCTCCAGGGTGTGCCAGCAGCAACCTAACCCTCGTTCCGATTCCTCTGCCATCTGGTCACGCCAATTGCCTCGGTGCCGCGGTGAACACATACACACACAAACACACACACATATGCACATGGGCTCATCTTACACAAGCCACACACATGCTTGAGCGCAACCTGGTTGCGGCTGGTACACATCCGTAATGACTTTGAAACATGGCACTAAATTAATTGTGCCATAATGAATGAGTGCTTTATGTGCAGCCCCTGGTCCCAGAGGTCTGCAGAAGGGGCGTAATGAGAGGGCTGCTGCATGCACACACACACGCACACACACACACACACACACACACACACACACACACACACACACACACACACACTGATTCTCCCTCTCTGTGTGTCTCTCTCTCACATATGCACTAAATGCATATGCACAAACACATACATGCACAGACTTTTTCAAGACTCTCTCTCTCTCTCTCTCTCTCTCACACACACACACACACACACACACACACACACACACACACACACACACACACACACACACACTGTCACACACACAGTGAAAGGTAGGCTGGATGCGCTCCTGGGGCTTGGATTAATGAATATGAATGTCATTAATGCACATTAAAATGTAAAGAAGCCCAGTGCAGCAAGGGACAGTTTTAGCAACACTGTGTCTCATGAAAGAGGCACTCGGTGTGTGTGCGGGCCACTGACGACCTGCCCCCCCCCCCCTCATTCTCATCCCCCTTTCTCTCATTCTCATCTCTTTCTTCTTGCAGTTTTTCCCCCCACTTGTTTTTAATTAAAAGCTGTAAATAGCCCTAAATGGCTTCCTTTATTTAACCCTTATACATTAGTGTAATGACTAGGGCATTGAACAACCTTTGACAGGTTAATGGCATGAGTGTGAATTCGAGAAAGAGAGAGAGAGAGAGAGAGAGAGAGAGAGAGAGAGAGAGAGAGAGAGAGAGAGAGAGAGAGAGGAGGGGTAATGCATACATTATTTTCTCTATCTCTATATCTCTATCTTGTCCTCACTGTTATGCCTTGAGTCCTCCGTTAGCTGAGCCTGTCTCTTCTCTTTGCAGATTGTCAGATTCTAGTCTGTTGAACAGAGTTGCTGGCTGTCTGTTGATTGGTGTTACGGCGAGGCGTTGAGCGTTTGAGTTTTAGTTACACTTGTGATAGTTTACAACTGTCGTGCCTGACTTTTCTTGCTCTGCGATGTCTTGTAATAGCAAACGTCATGAGCATTATGCAGCTGCTCCATCTTCTCCAACTATTTTTTTTTTTTTTTTTTCGCTCCACATTCATAAATGTTTAATTTCATGTCTGTCAGACTTTCTGCCTGCAGTAAGAGGCGGATTGAAGCACAGAGAAAAAGAAATGAGCTGAAGCAGGCCTCACCTTTTCTCAGACTGGACCTGGAGATGGGTCCATGGCGAAGGATTGCCAGATCCCGCCATCCCTGCCCGACGCATCCTCCGAAACAAAAGAAGACAAGGGGAGGGCAAGACGAGGAAGGGGGGGGAAGGAGGGAGGGAGGCTCGTGTCAGCAGACGTGGCATTGTTTCGGAGGAGATATCCTAATCACCGAAACCCGAGCAGGCTTAATTAATTTTTGTTCAAAATGCCAAGTTGTTTCCTCATCTCTGCACCCTTTTGTTCTTAGCTCCTCGGATCTCTGTCAGGATAGGGGGAGGCAGCATTTCATTAGCGCGCTGAAGCCATCATTAAGCTGCGCATATCTCAGTCACTCTGCATTTACATCCCCCTACACACACACACACACACACACACACACACACACACACACACCACCCTCTCTTCTCCAAGAGGGGATGTTGAGATGAGGAGAGGGGGGTAAAGCCACTCTGAATAGGCTTCATTCAACTAGTCATTAACATGGGTGAGTTTTTGGCATGCATTGATAAAATATTGGCTCAAGATGGCGAACTTAATGGCCGACTCGCGCCAAACCTGTATTGGCAAATGAGTCTCAAGCAGTGTAAAGCATGCGAGCAGACTTATGCAACTTAAATCGGTATGGGCTAATAAGCAGGGGATGCAGTGCTTGCTGAAACATAAATTCCCGCTTTGGCATTAACTGGGAATTTCGAGCCAGGGAAGCCTATATTACTCTAATCCCAGGACCAGTTGCCCTCACTAACAATCAAAAGCTCCTTGAAAGTTTCGGAGGTAGCCAACTTCAGTGGTACTCATTCTAACACACATGCAAGGGCTCATGGGAGTACGATTAAATAAGGTTGAGGTGTGTGTGTGTGTGTGTGTGTGCGTGTGTGCGTGTGTGTGTGTGTGTGTGTGAGTGTGTGTGCGGGTGGGGAAAACCAAAGCAGACTGCTAGGGGCAGACTAATGTCGGAAATTGAGAGCTGGTAGATAGCTTTTTAATCAGCAGGAGAAGCGACACACACTGACTCTCTCTCTCTCTCTCTCTCTCTCTCTCTCTCTCTCTCTCTCTCTCTTGTGCCTAAATGCTCTGTGTCGGCTGGCTTAATTACTATTGCGGGTCTGGTGGAGAGGAACATGGTGAGATATGTGACTCTGCATTCATCTTGGAAAGCCAGTTTTTAATCCTTGGGGTTTCGGGGGAGGGGGTTTGTTCCACCGCATCGCAGTCTACTGTCCTGTAGCCTCCGCCGCGTTAATCTGGAGTTGTGTTCATTTGCAAAGCCCCCCTCTTCCTTACCAGGGCCGTGCTAGTGGTGGCGGAGATGGTGGTGGTGGTGGTTGGTGAGGGATGGAGGGTGAGAGTGATGGGGGGGTTGGGGTTGGCGTGAACGATTCGTTCCCCTTCTCTTCCTGTCACTTCGTCCCCTCCTCCTCCACATCTCCTCTGGCTTTTAGGCGCTGAGCCACTTTCATGCTCCGACATGCTCTCTTGCTCCCCCATGGAGAGTGTATTCCCCCTCTCTCTCTCTCTCTCTCTCTCTTTTTTTTTTTTCTCCGTCTCTCTCTTCCCTTCTTACTCCCCTCTTTTTTAGTATTCCTTTTTAGTGCTGACTCTGTGTCTAAAAATGAGGAGAAACAACAACCAAACATGAAGCAAGCGTACTGCACACAGAAGTGTCGTCGGAGAGGTGCGTGTGGATGCGAGACCCGTGTTTTTTGGTGTGATGCATGCTGAGACTGTTCCTTTAAGAGCCGGGGGCTGCGTGGTAGCCTCGGAACTTGGAAGGGGGCGACCGTGCAGCATTTAGAGGCCTGCAGCGCTAAAGATTAAGATGCTATCATCTCTTCTCATTCAGCTCATTTCTCCTGACGCTGAACGCGCTGCGCCCGAATCGCTGTGGCATTCCTGTGCCCAGGGGGGAGGAAGAGAATAAAGGAGAGATAGAAACAGAGAGAGAGAGAGAGAGAGAGAGAGATAGAGAGAGGGAGGGAGGGTATGAGAGTAAGGTGACGAAAGACACAAGCAACCATGTTCATCATGTATCCCTCCTGTGTGGCCATCCAAGAAATTATCGAGCCACATATCCTTAATGTGATTCTGATGCCTGCGGAATAACCTGCAGCACATTCTAGTGTGTTTATTGACTCGTGCATACAAGCAAAAACAGTAAAAAAAAAATCAATGTAGATGTAAGGATATTCCCAGATGTTGAAAATCAAGCAGCAAAAGTGTCATGACCTCAGAATTAAGAGAGATGCTAGCAAGTTGTCTGCTTTGTGTTGTTGTGTTCTTACCACACCAGCTTTTTGCATGACATCTCAGATTCTGTCTAGAAAAAGTTATCTTCCAGCAGGCCATGACTATGATGAGCCACCACCCTACAGTACTTGGCATCTATCAGCAGCCACCTATTAGTGGCCCCTGTTCCCCTGTTCCCCAACTGAAATGCGGTCAACTTTCATTTCGGACTCTCCCCTTCCCTGCTCCAACACCTCATAGACCCTTTGAGTCTCAGAGCTTTTACACAGCACCTGAACGCATTGGGCTCTGGTTTGCCATTATGTTGCATCCTACTCACTGTGGTTTCAGACCAGAATTCACTGTCTTCCCTCATCACATGCAATGTGCTTCAGGATATAAGTAAGCGTGTTAGTAGCAGTAGTGGTTGTAGCAAATGTAATTGTAATAGTATCAGGTTGATGAAAGAATGGTAGACATATTGGTATTTGTTGTTTTAACAAAATAACACATTATTTTGTTCTGTGATGCGCACACATATGGCAGACATCTAGTGTTGGAGTTACCCAAGTTTGTTGTGGGAACAGGGGTTCTCCACACATTGACACAATATACTCTGGTAGCTCCGGGCGGTGAGGATCCGCACAGTGCCACATACAGTGCCACATATAAAGCTGTAGCCATCCACACTGGTCCTGTTCTTGTCCGCATTAAGATGCACCGTTCTGCCTCGGTGGAGCCACAAATCTGTTCTACAAACCATACAAACACATAGAGCCTACAGCCATCCCAGCCTACCCATTACCCAGCCTCATTTGCCTAACTCGTTCCACTCACTGGTCCAATTTGTAAGTACCTGTAGGTCTTGACAATGGCGAATTGACTTTGCAGGGGATTTGCGGGGCAGGCGCTGTTTGGGAATTATTGTCTGTCAGTTGTCACAATATCGTTGGAAGTCTCCTGTGTTAATACCTTGGGTGCCTGTTACTTATTCTCGTCTATACATTCTCTCACAACAGGGTCAAGGAATCTGTCTTTTCTTAGCATGATGTTTCTACCCCTTGTATGACCCTTTTGGCCTTATTAACGGGAAGAGTGAAGCAGGTCTCCTTAAGGCGGGTAGTGTAATAAATAGTCGGCCATATCGGCTGCTCATGCCCTCGCGAACTGAGCTGTTTAATTTGCTCCAACAAGATGGCTGCCTCCAAGGCCAATCCTCCACACAGCTCCCCCTCCTCTAATCTAAACGCTATTTAATTTATGTGCAGCCAGCGCGGCTGATTACATGCAGTGGTTAGAGTACACACGGGACAATTCAATTTCGATATGCATTATATCTTATTTTACAGGCCCCGACGTCGTCTTGATTGCCGCAAATTGTCTGGCGTGACCCTCGTCACCTGTGGCATTTAAACAGATGCAATTATGATGGTGCGTACTGTAGGTGCGCCAGAAGCTTCTGGAACATTCGATTTGCCGATCTGATTGTTTGGCTTGGTGACATCATGGCTGCGGGACAATCAATAAAACGGTAACTGGCCTGTTGCAAATGTCTGATTGATGTCTCTACCCTGTCTGCTGTGTTCAGTCTGGACCTGTGGAACTCAAAAGAGAAGGAGTGTTAGATTGCTACTGTCTCAGCAGCAGCGTAGTATGGATGCTCAGCTATAACACGGCTCCGTCGTTTCTGCTGTAACTTCCTGGCAAACCGTAGAGGAGGTGGAGAGGAGCTCTGCTGGAGGCTGCCATGCACACACACACACACACACACACACACACACACACACACACACACACACACACATATACACACACACACACACATACACACACACACACACACACACACACATACTCACACACACACATACTCACACACACACACACACACACACACACACACACACACACACACACACACACACACACACACACACACACACACACACACACACACAACACACAAACACAAGCATGCACTGCTGTCCCTTCATGCCCTCGAGGTCCTGCCGCAGTCGCCCCTTGTTGCCGCGAAGAAATGAATATTTACACAGTGGGCGCCTCCTGCTCGCGCTCGCAGGGATAATTACTGCGCGTAGAGCCGCACAGCCTGCTGTGAACACCGAGCTAATGACAAAACGTAAAGAGCATCACTCGCAGCAGCGGCGGCAAAGACTGTGCAGGATCTTTGTCCCTGTGTGCTTGTTTGGTTCTTTGTGTGCCAGCCATTCCTTCACCTTTGCGTTTATTTTGGTCCAAATGCCACCTCAATATAATGCGTTTGAATGTAGAAAATGTCACTAGCGTAATGCATTAAATGGCACGGTCTGGTCAGCTGCAGGGGTTTCCCCTCAGTGTTGCCGGCGACCAGATGCGTAATGTGGCACATCTCATATGTAATGCATTAAACACAATTAGAGCTGAGGGGGGCATTTAGTTTGATGTATTTAGACATGGTTTCTCGTTTATTAGGGCTGTGTTATTGAGATGACCCTGTTGTTGTATGGCTACGTAATTGGATCGGCTTCATTGGACCAGCCCCGGTGTAAGAAAATTGAATTGGCCACGATAAAAAATGGCTGCATTAACGTTAAGGCAAGCCTGGACACGAGCAGGCAGCAACGTGGAGAGCTCTGTGAAAATCAGGATGGGGCCCTAATGTGATCATCGATAAGGGTCACTAGCGTCGTTGCCTGAAGCACGTGTCTTTTGTGAAAGATGGAGCTCATTCTTCTGGTCAATTTCAGTAGAAAAGGAGAGCGCTGGGAGAAATAGTCTCTTTTCAAAACGAGGGTCAGCATAAGGCTTCACGTTGGCGTTTTTAATCCAGCTAAGCATGATGATCCAGGTTAATGTAAAAAGGCTACAGTTTTTTTTTTTTTTATTAGCAATAGCTATTTCCTGTCAGGTCAGAGTTCAATTTGGTTAATAGTTGAAATTGAGGTCTGTGTTAAACATGACGCTTGGAGCTAATGCGTTTCATTGGCGGCTGAGGAATCCTCCGAGTCTCGTCCTCCCGGAGGCTGGCCGTGTCGGACGGCGCTGGGTATCTGCGCCAGCCTCACTAAATCATCAAAGTGCTTCTCCCCCCAGGGTCCGGCCGCTTGGAATCACCGCAGATTTACCCTCTCTGCCTTCTCTACGCAGGGTCGCCACCATCCCTCTTTCCTGGCGTCCCCCTCTTCCCCTCCTCGTCCTCGTCCTCCTCATGAGTGTAATTCAGCGGTATTATTCGGCGGCATCTAGAGGCATGCGGCAAGATCGGCTCCATTTCCTCATTCATCTCGGTTAAGGGCCTGCTGGCGCTCCTCTGCCTGCCTGCCTGTCTTCCTTCCTGCCTGAAGGGTCCGGATAGATCGAGTCTCATTAGCTGGTGCCCAGAGAAACACTGTGCGAGGCAGGCAGGCAGGCAGCCTGTTGGTGCTGTTAGCGTCTTTAGCCGTTAGCCCTGCGGTAGCGACCGGACCTGACAGGAATCATCAGCGACAGAGTCCTTGCTGCTGTTGTGACTAGAACCCATCTCCACGGGCAACCGCCATTGCTGCCATTGTCGCAGAACAGAGAGACATGACTCAAGAGTGGGGTGGACAGTATAGTTAACAAGCTGGTCTCACAGAGAGCAGCTATCCAAAGAGCTTATTTTTTATATTATAGATCCGGCACCTCAAACAGTGAGTGTTAGGATGACTCACGAGATGGAGTGTGGCTGTTCACAACCTTCAATGAATGCAAGACTCAAGAGCTGGGTGGACAGTATGGCAAATGAGCATACAGCAGCAGCGGTTATTTTGTGTTTAATGGGCACAGACAGTGAAGTCGGAATGACTCTTGAGACGGAGTGTGGCTGTTCGCAGCCTGCTATGGATGCATTTGGAGTGCCCTCGCTCTCTGGATCGCTTTGCCCTCCTGCATTATTGAGTGGAGGCTTCTTTGTATGGGGGTGGTTTTGGAGTGTACCGACTCTGCTCTTGAATGCAAACTGGGTTATCGCTCCGTGTTTAGTGTGGCAGCGGTGCTTTGTCTCTCTCTCTCTCTCTCTCTCTCTCTCCCCACTCTCTCGCTCTCTCTATCTCTCTCACGGATTCACTGCAGTGATCCTCCTGTCTCTGCCACTCCTGGAATGGGAGATTGATTTCTCCTGTCTTCCAATTGGACTTTTATTTCATACTCCCAGCTGTGTGTGTGCTAGTCGGCGGCTTCTTGTCACGCTTGACGAGCTGTAGGTATTGAAGTGCACTTGGACATGTACGACTGGTGCCATCTTTTTCTGTCTCTCTCTGTCTCTCTCTTTCTCTGTGTCTGCCTTTGTCAAACCAACCAGCATATTGTGCTATGCATACAGTTGGGTAGTGCCATCAAGGTCAGGCACACAAGGACATGGCATTTTAGTGTAGGACGTACTGTACTGTATGTACAGAGCAGATTCACAGGAGCATGTATTAACCTTCCCTTTCTAGTTGTAACACACACACACACACACACACACACACACATAAACAGACATATTCTCAGCATTTCTTTCTCTCCCTTTTTCTGCTTATTTCTTTCTCTTTGTGACTGTCTCTCTAAGTGTGTGTGTGTGTGTGTGTGTGTGTGTGTGTGTGTGTGTGTGTGTGTGTTCAGTAGCTCTGTGTTGTGTGTGTGTGTGTTGTTGTCTCATGTTTTCAGTGCAGCTCTGAGAGTGCAGGGAAAGCCCTGGAGGCAGCAGCTCTATGCTTGCTCCTGTCAATCAAACCGTGCTCATATCAAACTGCATCTCCCAGAAGCCCCCTGTAAATAAAGGGCAGTGAGGTGGAAAAGTTGTCCTTCTCTAATGTAATTCCCTTCTCTTGTACCCTCGATACATACCACACGTACCACACATACCTGAGTTTTTAGTGCTTTAAAGGTTACCTTTTCACATGGAGAAAAATCCAAAACACCAAGCATTAGAACAACAAAAATGCAAAATGGGAAGTACAAGAACAAAAAAACAACACCAACAACCCAAAACACCAACTACTAGAACACCATCCACTAGAAATATGGATGGAACTACATATTGTTTTTATACTCCTTTTGCTACTTCTCCTGCTCTCTGCACCGGTATGTAGCATGAAGCTAACGGCCCATAATGCCCCTGTACTGTCCAGTGTTTCCACACATTATTCAGCGTTTGGTAGCCTAACAGATGAGAAAGGCTTCTCAGGAGTGAGCTTGACTGCGCTGTCAGCCTTGGAGGAGGCCCAGAGCTGATCTGAGCACCATCATGTTTGCTCCACTTCATGTTTGTGTGAGCGAATCCGTCGTGGGATGTGTACGCTAAAAAATGCCCCGCATCCATGCAAGCTCCAGCAAAACGTTTGTCAAGTCGAGTGGCTATTTGTCGTGCTGTGTGCGGCCTTAGTTATTCAGTCACGCTGCCAGAGAGTAATCAACAAAAAAAAAAAAAAGCCCAGCGAAAAAGATGAATGTTCTGTATTGAGTCATAGCAGAGAGGCTGTATGGTATGGTAATGGGTAATGGGTAATGGGTTATGTCAGACTGCCAGTGTTTGCCAGTCACTCTTTTGTCACCCTCTGCCTTTGTGGTAAGGGTGTTAGGCGATGTCATCTCCAGTACATCCCTTTGCAGGTGAAGACCTACGAGAGATAAATGGCAAACTGTTGCAAAGAATGAGAGAGTGAACACATTCAATATGCGCATATATATGTGAAATGTGAATGTGTTTCTGTGTGTGGCTGTGTGAGTGTGTGTTTGTGTAAGATAGAGACATTAAGAGAGAGTGTCATGTGTATTTGTTTGTGTGTGTGAGAGAGGTTTTTGATCAAAGATATTACAAATGAGGAGTTCAAGCCACAACATTGCTATCATCTGTCCTAATTTGTTGTCTTAGTTTGTTTACCGATTCCTAAGTTGATAAGGTTCTGTGTCAGAAAAGGCATCAAATAAGTAGCGTTAATGACAATCTGTCATCTGTCAGGAAAATAGTCTACCACATATAACTCTTTGAACCCTAAAGGATGTTGAAGAAACCAGCAAAAAATGATCTAAAGCCCTTTTAATTATGATGCATTATGATTACCTGATATGCAATGCTGGTGTGCATTGCCAAATTTAACCAAAACATTACCAGAGAATCCAACAATGTGTAAATATGAACACATCCATAAAGACAAATATCTTTCTATCTATATGAACATGAATACAAACACATAAGTTAGATTTAAAAGAGTTTGCCATGGTCATCCACCACACACTGTGTATGTGTGTGAGTGTGAGTGTATGTGTGTGTGTGTGTGTGTGTGTGTGTGTGTGTGTGTGTGTGTGTGTGTGTGTGTGTGTGTGTGCATGCCTCGAGGGGGTTTTGCACAGCCCAGAGTGGCCTGAGGGACTCTGGTTTGTCTTGTGAGTCACGCACCCCAGTCCAGTCCAGTCCAGTGTGTCGCGCTGGCCGTAAGGGGGAATGAGGACAGACGTGATCTCTCCCCCGATGCTCACCCTCGCGGTGCACGCTCACGCATGTGTGATCCGCTCTGTCAACACACTTCTGCTCACCTTACCAGCACATATACACACAGACTGTTAAATCTTTATATGTTCAGTGGGTCTGTGTGTGTGTGTGTGTGTGTGTGTGTGTGTGTGTGTGTGTGTGTGTGTGGTTGTATCCTTTCCAGTATGTGGACAGAAGAAAAATCCTCCTCCTTATATTTCACCATCCTGGTCATTTTGGTATCCATAGTAGCACTCAGTCACTCATTTGCATTAAATAGCCCCTTAAGCACACACAGGAAGGAGAATCTATCTTTACGTCTCTCTCTCTCTCCCTCTCTCTCTCTCTCTTTCTCTCTCTCTCTCTCTCTCTCTCTCTCGCTCTCTCTCTCTCCATCCCTGGAGTGTTAACCTCCCTTTCAATTTCCCTTCCTCATTTGCATCATATAAACCTGCATCCAAAATAGATAACTTGTGATAAATTTATTTGTTTCACTAGTCACTGCACACACACAATGACCACTTCATTTGGGGCCATACAAGCGATTTCGCTTTTATTATTCACATGCATCAGCTTTCTCTCTCTCTCTCTCTCTCTCTATCTCTCTCTCTCTCTCTCTCTCGACCCTCTCCATCTCTCCCTCCATCTCTCTTTCCCTCTCTGCTCACAAACCCTGTTGGCTGCGTTGGCTGCTCTAATGGAGGACAAATTGCAAATGCTAGGGACGTTTCAGGAAAGAGTGGATGGGAGCCTTTAATGTCCTACACGCAGCTGTGGAATACATATGGGGTGGTGTGTGTGTGTGTGTGTGTGTGTGTGTGAGAGAGAGAAAAAAGAAGCTGAATGTTTCTAATGTTTCTATTTTTCTGTTTTTGTGATGGAGGCCACTTGCCATTTGACTAATGGGCAGCTGTGGATGTTTGTCCATAACTGGTGGAAGATCACCTACCCACTCTGCAGAAAATGAAGGCACATGGAGAAAATGAAGGCACATGGTGCATCTGTGATAACATTGTCTGGGAACCATTGTGAACGTGCTCTCCTGTACAGTACGTCTCCCTGCGTGTCCTCCAGAACAATCACCACAAAACATCAACGTTGCAAATGGGTGCAGCTGTTAGCGTGATGTTCTGTGCGCACACTCGCTCACTATCTAAACAAACACTTTCGCTCGGGTTCTAGATTGGAGTCATTATCTGTCATAGGAGAGGACCAGTCAGTAGCACTCAGCTCTTGTTTATGGATACTTGAAAACTAGACCCACTCCAGTCAAAGCAAAAGAGTAAACATACACGTTTCATGGGCAGGAGGCTAACGCAATGGTCTCAATGGAGACACAAGCAAAACAAAGCAAGAACTCTTATCACAGAATGCATCGTTACCACAGTTACTTAACAGCCACGACAGGTAATACAGTACACTGTATTAACTGTTGTGGCTGTTACTCAGGAGTAAAACAGTAAACAGGAGTAAAAATCTAACACAGTAATCACGCATCCAGTTCATCCACCACCCAGACATCAGGCAGTCTCTTTGCGAATTGTGAACTTCAAGCGTGAGGTTTGAAAAGCAACATGGCGGCCCGAAGAGAGAGAGGGCGCGTCCTCAGGGGCCTTGTGTGCACGTGTGCCGGTGTCGGTCTAATCAGATAGCTCTAATGTGTTTACCAGTGAGCACAAGCTAATTGCTAGTCTGATTAGAGGCGCCGCAGCCGCCGCTCAGACCAACCCAACCCAACCCAACTCAACCCAACTCAACCCAACCCAACCCAACCCAACCCAACCCAACTCAACCCAACCCA
The DNA here is from genome assembly GCF_017589495.1 of Alosa alosa. Classification (NCBI taxonomy): domain Eukaryota; kingdom Metazoa; phylum Chordata; class Actinopteri; order Clupeiformes; family Clupeidae; genus Alosa; species Alosa alosa. The sequence continues at coordinate 12,000,242 of NC_063197.1, forward strand.
ACCCACCCAACCCAACCCAACCC
>NC_063197.1:12005264-12012764 GCF_017589495.1 Alosa alosa
GTGCTGTTTGCATGCACAATGTGAGAGTGACCTCGTAGTGTATCCCTGGGTTATATACAAGCCTCTTTGCTGTCAAAATAGAGTCTTTATTTTCTTCTATATTAATATCTTCTATTAAGGCCAGCACAGATAGACATAGCAAACACCAAAATATATTTGACCATTTATGCCCAGATGAATTTTCTTTTTGTAGGCAACAACAAACTCTTTTAAATTCTTGACAGCCGTGGAAATAATGATGACATACACACAGGCACATGATATCTCTCTAAATTACCAAATGCAAAAAAAAAAAAATCCCAGGTTTAGACTTTATCTTTACAAAAACAAATAGTAGCTTGAAGTCTTAAAATGTATCTCCCAGACTGCCAGCGGTACGGCATTGCATGGCACAGAAGCAGCGAGTGGGTTCAGTGGGTTTGGTATCAAGCAGAGAACTAGCACCGAGAGAGAGCTTTAGCATAGCGGGACAAGATAGGCTAATAAGCCAGCCCTGCAGAGCTGGAGATGAGACGAGGAGCCTGCCGCCATGTAGCAGCTAGCGTGGTACAGAAGATTAGTGGAGAGGCTACCAAGAGGTCAGACAGTACAGAACTGGAGGAACGGGGACTCTCTCTCTCTCTCTGTCTGTCTTGCTCGCTCTCTCTCTTTCTCCTCTCATTCTCTCTTTCTCTCTCTCTCTCTGTCTGTCTTGCTCATTCTCTCTTTCTCTCTCTCTCTGTCTGTCTTGCTCACTCTCTCTCTTTCTCCTCTCATTCTCTCTCTTTCTCTCTCTCTCTGTCTGTCTTGCTCGCTCTCTCTCTTTCTCCTCTCATTCTCTCTCTTTCTCTCTCTCTCTCTCTTACCTTACGCCCTGGTGTGATTTCCTGATTCGCTTCCAGCTACACGTTACCCTCCAAGCACCTCAGCAGAGGCTGACTCAGGCCCGTGCTGTCCTCATGCATGAGGAGCAGAACAGCTTGATCATGCCTTCACACAGAGTGCATGTGTCAGTGCTGTCACTCTTAATATTACTGTAACCCAAACTTAGTGGATTCCAACAGAGAGATTGCAGCATGTCTGTCAACAGCCCATAAGTCATCTTGAAACACTTTTTTAAGTGATATCTTCACTGATGTTAAAGATGCCTGGATGGCTTTTTTGAGTTTATATGACATCACTGTGGCCTTGGTTGACAGAAAGTGACCAAGAATGTGCAAATTTATGTGTTTTGCCCTGACCGTTTGACCTCTGACTTCATTTGCTAGTGGACAAACTGCAAACGCGCTTTGATGAGCAGGAGGGCTTCTGGCCCCATGGTGCCTCTTATGGCTCTGAATCACTAAACAGCTGTGATAAATATAAACCGGACGCTAGTGTCATTAGCCTGCTAGCTCTGGCAGAGTCGGTTGTCCTGCACCGTGGGTCATCACCGAGCATGACTCAGAGTCCGCTGTGTCTTACTGACTCTTTTTGCTCTTGGCAATTTGTCCCAGATCAATCTGTTCCTCGTCTCCACCGAAGTTTTAACTTTTCATACATAAAAGCTCGCCTCAGAACTGACTTTTTTATTTATTTATTTATTTATTTATTTTTTGCTGCTGCTATCTGACCCCAATCTTCTTTTGAAAAGCCTTTCGGAGAGCAGCATCGATTTTTGGGCCGCCGTTAGGTAACATTTAAGACAAGCTTCTGTCAATAAAGACCACTGCTATTAGTTTGCAAGAAAAGCTGAAAGACCATGGGTGACCGTTGATGGACAGTACTGCAAAGAAAGAGACCATGTCTTCTTTTAGATTCTTTTTTTTACCCTTTCCCAAGGACAAGTCAATCCAATGCTAAGAGATTTCCATTGCTTTTACAGGCCCCATGTGTGTACTATGTAGTGATCAGCATTTGGAGTCTCTTCTGTGTAGTGATCAGTACTTGAAGTCTCGGGTGTTTTCTGATCAGAATTTGAAGTGTCTCACTGGGATGTGCTTATTGACTTGCTCTGAGCTCGTAAATGCTGCTGCGATTCTTAAATTTTCTCCCAGTGTGTATAAATGTAGGCGTCATCTCAGAAAAATCAAAACCTGAAAAAAATCCTGCCACTCTTTCTTTATGGCCTCCCATCTTGCCTCTCTCTCTCTCTCTCTCTTATCCGCTCACTTACTCTGTGTTTATGTTTATCCTACTCCCAATCTCCTCCTCCTCTTCCTCCTCCTCTTCCTCCCCATGTGGCTGGTGTGGGGCTCGAAAGGTGTGATGGCGGTATGGGGGAGAGACTGCAAAGAGAGAGAGAGAAGAGTGGGAGACAGCGAGGGGAAGCACAGTGAAGAGAGTCAGAGAGAGAGAGAGAGAGAGAGAGAGAGAGAGAGAGAGAGAGAGAGAGAGAGAGAGAGAGATTGATAGCGCTGTCCTCCATGTGCTGCAGAGACAGACAGAGACATAAAGCACAGAGAGCCAGAGTGCCGACGTGTGTAGGATCACGAATGGGGAAGGAGGAGGGGAAGAACATGGCTGCCACTTTCTGCTGCTGCCCTCACCCTCACCCTCACCCTCACCATCACCATCACCATCACCCTCACCATCACCATCACCCTCACCCTCACCCTCACCATCACCCTCACCCTCACCCTCACCATCACCCTCACCATCACCATCACCCTCACCCTCACCATCACCCTCACCCTCACCCTCACCCTCACCATCACCATCACCATCACCCTCACCATCACCCTCACCATCACCTCACCATCACCATCACCATCACCCTCACCCTCACCCTCACCATCACCATCACCATCACCATCACCCTCACCCTCACCCTCACCATCACCATCACCATCACCATCACCCTCACCATCACCCTCACCATCACCCTCACCATCACCCTCACCCTCACCCTCACCCTCACCATCACCATCACCATCACCGCCGAAGGCTTCTCCGCCTCACTCGCCGTAAACTCCGACCGGCCCTTCACTGACGTCATTCACTGAGGCCTTTCTTCAGAGGCCCTCGCATAGATTCCTGATTTAGCCCCTGCAGGCGGGTTGGCAGGACTGCGCTTTAAGATTATGCTATATAGATATCGATGTGCTGAGAAATGCTGAGTCACTGTGTGTCAGCGGCATGTGCAAGCTGGCCCCCTTCAACAGTCCAGTCCAACTTGCTGAGTCATGAGAAAATGCTAGGTGGAGGTCAAGATGAGGCCAGTGGCTATGGGAGCAGAACAGCGTTCTAAAAGCATAAAATGGACCTCCTGATGGATCTTCTTTGTACTTTCTGTGGTCCCTGAAGGGCATGTGTCCTCTAGTGTCACACACACACACACACACACACACACACACACACACACACACACACACACACATACATGCACACACGCATGTGCATACATACATACGATACACACGCATACACACACACACACACACAGTCACACAAACTGCATAGTCTTGCTTGCAGATAAGAGTTATAAAGCATATTTTTATGAGTGTGTGTGTGTGTGTATGTGTGTGTGTGTGTGCTTGAGCGTTTTTTCTCCTCTCTTTTGTAATGATACCTGTTTACTCCTGTGCCTGTTGATAGTTCAGGCTGTTTACTGGGCCACTGGAAAGTTTTCAGTGGCTTTGGCAAAGTGACCTTGACATGTGTGACGTGTCACCTCCTCCTCCGCTCCTCCCCTCCTCCCCCGTCCCTGTGACCCCGTGGCCCCTGTGTCCCCCTGGCCCTGACGTGTTCCCACTTTAATTTGTTCGCTGTTGCCTGTCATGGCCGCCGCACAGCACAGCCTGGGGTCAGCGTCGCACCGCTCCATCAGGCACGAGGTCACACCGGAGAGACAGCAGGCAGGGGAGGACAAGGGTGTGTGTGTATGTGTGTGTGTGTGTGTGTGTGTGTGTGTGTGTGTGTGTGTGTGTGTGTGTGTGTGTGTGTGTGCGCGTGCGTGTGTGCGCGTGCGTGTGTGTGTGCGTTTGCCATGAAGTAAACAGGTATGCTGTGTGGATGCACATTCAAACTTACTGTGGCAGTATAAGTGTGTTTCCAACAGTGGTCGATATCAGGACTTCCAAACCTGCCCAGACCTCTACACAAGTAACTGCTTATATCAGATATTCTCCTGCTCTTCAACAGCCTGTGATGAGATTTTGCGTTGTGCAAATGCTCCTAATTCTGTATTTAATAGCTCCTCTCTGACACGCAGGCTGGTGATAGGTCTTTTTACAAGCCCTAATGCACTCCGCTGATTTGGTGCAGGTTTTCTAATGACGCAAAGTTGCTTTTCCTCCCCCAGATCAGAGGGTTTTTTTTTTCTCATTCGACTGGATCTATCTACGCATCGACACAATTAGGCAGGAGAAAGTGGAATGAGAAAATGGCAAAGCCAGCCGTCGGGGCTGTCAGGTGCTCACTTGTGCAGCGGCTGCGCTCGACTTAAATGAGACCGGTGCCCCAGGCGCCTGGTTGGGTATTCATAGGAGCTAGGAGACCCATCGATCGGAGGGCATGCTGACTGACACCGAGCGCATTAAACGGGCTCAGCCTGCAACAGGATAGCGTAGCCTAGCATAGAGCCGCTGTCTTCAGGCGCACGCACATCACCTTCACCCAGATGCAGTCTGTCTGGTAGATTTGGAGTATGCCTTGTTGACTGTGAACCGGCAGCTATTATAGTGGGCAGAGTTGGTGGTGTGTACCGTATGTGATTCGCTCATAGCTGTGTGTGTGTGAGTATCCACATGTAAACGGTTCCAGCCAGGAATATGGTGATTACCTTGGAGCCTCAAAAACACTTGGGTTTACAATTAATCTGAGTGAAGCATTTGTTATGGAACAATATTGACGACTACCACAGGTTCCAGAATGATTTCTTGCAATTAGTCATGTGTATTTAAAAGAGCCTCCCTATTGGGCCATGCTGTGTGTGTGTGTGTGTGTGTGTGCATGTGTGTTGTAATGAGTTTGTTTGGAAGGTTAGTACTCTTTTCCAGTCTAGCGATGCATGGGGTCATGCTAGAACATTGACATTGGAGAGAGATCAGAGTAAAAGTAAAATAAATCTCATTCTTTTTCTCTCTCTCTCTCTCTCTCACACACACACACACACACACACACACACACACACACACACATCTCCAGTTCGCTTCACTCCTTATCCAGCCATCACACCCCACTAGCCTGCCAGTGCAGCGGGGAGAGAAGAGGGGGATCTCTGGCCTGCTGAGTCCCTGATGGAGGCTCGGCCGCCCCTCCCAGGGGGTTCAGCACTGACTGGGGATCAGTGCTGGCCTGAGCCGGGCTGGGCTTGGCTGCAGGCAGCAGCACGATATTGAGGGCTTAGAGAGTTGGGCAATATTTCTTTCTCCACTGACCTGACTGAGCTGACCTAGCTCATTGCAGCTGTTTGTTACTCCCCCTATCTTTTTGAAATGGCTCAAAACAATACGCTTGGTAGAAAATCCAAGTTTTGAGAGTTGATATTCAGTGAAGCCCCTCGACTAAGGCTCACCAATTGTGGTGGGTGGGCATGATATCTCCAGTGCAACAAGGCCACCATTTTGTGATTTCGATGATTTTTATCCCTGGCAGTGTTAGGTGCACTAACACAAAAGCTAATGTCACTGTGTGTGTGTGTGTGTGTGTGTGTGTGTGTGTGTGTGTGTGTCTGTGTGTGTGTGTGTGTGTGTGTGTGTGTGTGTGTGTGTGTGTGTGTGTGTGTGTCTGTGTCTGTGTCTCTGTGTGTGTGTGTGTGTGTGTGTGTGTGTGTGTGTGTGTGTGTGTGTGCGTGTCTGTGTGTGTGTGTGTCATAACTGAGCAGGAAACTGGGCTAATCAGATGGGTTTTTAGTCGTGCCCACTGCTGGGTCTGCGCTGTGTGTTGAAGAGGTAGGCTATAGGAGGGAAACGTGTGTGTGGCAGCCACTTATTTGATAAATAGCTCGCTCTCAGAGAAACAGCAGACAATTGAATGAGAGCACCCGGAGCTTATGAAACACATCTAATTTACTGTCTGCTAGCGGCATCTCTCCCCATGGTCATGTTGAGCATTATTAAAATGTGTGTGTGTGTGTGTGTGTGTGTGTGTGTCTTTGCAGAGATATAACCTAAATGTAGTTATAGCCTACAGGACACATGCCAATTATTCCTGGCAGCGGGGCTGCTCCAATCAGTGGCTCTCTCCCTCTCTCTGATACGGTGTGTGTGTGTGTGTGTGTGTGTGCTCATTTGTTACCAGCTAACGTCCGAACACACATTTTGGGCCAGATGAAGAAATAAGGGAAGAGAGTGTCCTAGATTTATATTGTCTCATTACTGTTGTTTGCCTCTCCCTATCTTTATCTCTCTCTTTCTCTCTCTCTCTCTCTCTCTCTCTCTTTCTCTCTGTCACACACACACACTCTCTCGCTCTCCCCCTGTCTGTTTACCAAGCATAGTTATTCTAATAAAGTGGCTGTGGCTCTCTATTTTCTGTTTATGGGTTTTGATTTCCTGATAAAGTAATGGTGCTGGTAGAGTAGAGGGAGGCTGTTCTGCATGGGAAATGTTTTGTTCTGTTCTGCATGGGAAATGTTCTGTTCTGTTCCGTTCTGTTCTGTTCTGTTCTGCATGGGAAATGTTCTGTTCCCTTGGAAAAGCACAGCTTGCCTTGCATCGTTCTAGTGTGTGAGATTAAGATGTGCACAGTGTTGTCTCGGGGTGTCTGGCTTTTGTGTGTGTGTGTGTGTGTTTGTGTGTATGTGATATGACATGACAGCTTCAATCACCTGTGATGGCACTAGTGTGTGTGTGCATGTGTGTGTGTGTGTGTGTGTGTGTGTGTGTGTGTGTGTGTGTGTGTGTGTGTGTGTGTGTGTGTGTGTGTGTGTGAAAGAGAGAGAGGGGGGATGGGTATGACCATGTCAGGATATGGGACTGCCCCAGACTCCAAGGTAGTGGCTGTTGGGGATGACTCTAAGGGGATTGCCCGTTGCCCTGGGGATGATTGACTGATGGGCTTTCACCTGTCACCATGGCCTCCTCTCTGAGTGCCCCTGAACTCATCTCCCCCAAGGCCATATACATGGAGGGACCTTTAGCTGTGTGTGTGTGTGTGTGTGTGTGTGTGTGTGTGTGTGTGTGTGTGTGTGTGTGTGTGTGTGTGTGTGTGTGTGTGTGTGTATGTGTGTGTTGTGTGTGCATGTGTGTATGTTAGTGCGTAGAGTATGGTGGCCTTGACAGGCTTTCACCTGTCATCATGGCCTCCTCTCTGAGTGCCCCTGAACTCATCTCCCCCAAGGCCATATACATGGAGGGACCTTTAGCTGTGTGTGTGCGTGTGTGTGTGTGTGTGTGTGTGTGTATGTGTGTGTTGTGTGTGCATGTGTGTATGTTAGTGCGTAGAGTATGGTGGCCTTGAGCAATGCTAAAGGTTTTGCCTTGTGTCCTTTGCCTAAATGTTAAAGCCACACAACTACTGATCTGTTGCAAGCCCAGGCTGTTCACACTAGTTCAGCAGGCTGGGTTTATGGAGACATCTCCTTTTTCCAAAAAAGAC
>NC_063197.1:12020264-12030264 GCF_017589495.1 Alosa alosa
GAGAAGAGGAGTCGGGACTCAGCGAGTTGGACTTTCTAATACACACACACACACACTCATTGTGGGTTTCGCGGTCGGCGTAGGGGCTCCCTGAGCGAGGCCCTCTCAGCCTGGCGTCGGCTGGTGCATTAAGCATCTCGCCGCGCCGCCTGCACTTCTTTTGTAATTTTTATCTGCCGGCTAGGAGCTTCCTCCGGGTGAACAAGAGATTGATTTTAAAGCCGCTGCATTGTGCATGCATACCTCGAAGAAGTTTGTTTGTTTGTGTGTGTGTGTGTGTGTGTGTGTGTGTGTGTGTGTGTGTGTGTGTGTGTGTGTGTGTGTGTGTGTTGTGGGTGGGTGGCATGCTTCGGAGCAAGGAGTTTGTTTCAGTCACTGCACTAGGGATGTTTAAGACAAAGCAAAACAAGAAAACTTTTGAGTAACATTCAGTGTGAGTGTAAATGTGAATGACATTAAGAGAGTGAAAGAGAGAGAGAGAGAGAGAGAGAGAGATAGAGAGAGACCTTTCATACATCTGTGTGTGTGTGTGTGTTTGTATGCTCACTCTTGTGCTCAGATGTCAAGTGACAGCTGTATCCTTGCTCCGGTGTTTGTTTATATGAGTGCGGTTAGCCTCCTTCTCCCCTCTCACTTCTCCTCTCTCTCTCTCTCTCTCTCTCTGTCTCTCTGTCTCTGTCTTTCCTTTGTGCTGTTTGTGCGGCAGGGCATGATTGCAGCGAGGCGGGCCTGATCAGGCGCTTCAAGGGGGATGGAGTCCGCTACAAGGCCAAGCTGATCGGGCTAGATGAGGTCACTGCAGCGCGAGGGGACAAGCTATGCCAGGACTCCATGATGAAGTTGAAGGTGAGTTTGTGTGTGTGTGTGTGTGTGTGTGTGGGGGGGTTAGTGGGTGGGTGATCCTTCAAACAGCCCCATTACCCACCCATCAGTTAGGTTAATGACCTTGGTAAACATCCAGAGGTTTCTATGTGACAAATAGTGTGTTTGGCTCTGTTTCGGTCTGTGCATGTGTGTGTGTATTTCATGTGCCTTTGTGTGTGTGTATTGTATGTGCCTTTGTATGTGTGTATCTCATGTGCTTTTGTGTGTGTGTGTGCATCTCTGTGCATTTTGTGCATTTGTTTGGTTTTGTATGTGTGAGAGAGTGTCATCTCTGGGTTAATATGTCTGCTAGCTCTATTGTGAGGGTCAGCAGGAAAATAATCTTTATGCCAGTGTGTGTGTGTGTGTGTGTGTGTGTGTCCATTTGCATTGTGTTTAATTGGGATTAGAGCCCAGACTGCCATTGATCAGATCTGTTTAACCCCCACCACCCACCCCCCGGCCGCCATGACACAAAATCCATACTCATATATCCCCGTAACCTGCCGTGCTCAGTAAACAGGTCCCTTCACGTTAGGATTCCTAATCTCTGGGTGGGGACTCCACTTGTGTCCCCCCAGTCTCTCCCAAGCTTTTCTCCCAAGTGATTTCAAACACAAACACACACACACATATACAGACATGGACACAGTCACACACACACACACACACACACACACACACACACACACACACACACACACACACACACACACACACACACACACAAACACACACTCACTTAAACAGACACACATACACACACACACCCCTTAGAGCCCTGTGTGTTATGGCAGGGCTGTGTTGCAGTGCGACAGTCTCTCTGTCCCTTCATCACAACCCCAACGAGACGAATGAGGGGATCAATCAGGAGCCTCATGAAAGCATGAGCATTGATCAGCTTGGATGGAGTGAGAGGAGAGGGGGGGGGCAGAAAGAAAGGAACGATGGAAGAAAGGAAAAGAGCAAGACAGAATGAGTGTAAGAAAAGAAAGAAAGAAATCACTGTGAATTAGGGGGATAGAATAAAGAAGCATCTCTCTCTCTGTCTGTCTGTCTCACTCTCATATAAACACACACACACACACACACACACACACACACACACACACACACACACACACACACACACACACACACACACACACACAGACACACACACACCATCAGCCAGCTGACATGAAAGTGGTGCTCAGGGATCAAGCTGGTGGGCTGGGCAGGCAGATAGACAAGCAGCCATGGAGATTTGTTTGGAGTAAAAAGAGGCTGAGATCTCTGGGAAACAGACTTCAAAGGCTCCCGCTCCACTCTGCCCTGCAGTGCTGTCCATGGGTTCAGTGGGGAGGTGTATGCAAAAGTGGACAGTCAGCATATCCGCCCGCTGCCTTAATGTATTAGTCTGCATCTAGGCACACACACACACACACACACTGACACATTCACATACATACACACACTATTTGTACACACACTCAACAAGCCTACACACACTGACCTACAGTGGATGATTTTGAACTCATACATACATTTACAAACACATACAGAGACAAACATAAATGCATTCAGACACACAGATGGAGTGGATCTCACAACACAGACACACACACACACACACACACACACACACACACACACACACACACACACATGCACACACAAACAGGCACTCACATTCATGTACATAAACTCTCACACACACACACACACTCCAAAAAACACACACAGTTGCACAGCGTCTCATCTCCACACAGAAGCAAAACCAAAAGCACACAGTTGTCTATCAGGCTCCTGCTCGTGTCAGCATCATTAAGAGGCCCTGATGTCAGCACCCAGTTTTAGACGCACTGAGAGGAAGACATGAAGGAGAAAAAAACAATAAAAAAATAAGAATTGGGATACGTCTCCATTATATAACACCTGCGGGACGAGATCAAAGAGAAACCGCTGCTCTCCTTCCTCCTCCTCCTCCTCCTCCTCCTCCTCCTCCTCCTCTTTCTTGGTCTATTCTTTCCCTTGTTCACTCGGTTGTGTTGTCTCCCCCTCTTTTCTTTCTCTCTTCCTCATGTTTCTGGTCTTTTTTTTTTGCTCTCCTCCGCAGGGAATCGCTGCCTCAGCTCGCTCGAAAGGAGAACACAAGCAGAAAGTCTTTCTCACCGTCTCCTTCGGCGGGATCAAGATCTTTGACGAGAAGTCGGGGGTGAGTTGGGGAGAGTAACATTTGGGGTGGGAAGGAGTGGTGCAGTGGTGTGTGTGAGTGTGTGTGTGTGTGGGGGCATTTGGGAATTAGGAATTGGGAGATTTGTGAAGACCTGAGGGTGTACATTGAAAATGAAGAAGCGATCAAAAGGAAAGAGTTAACACACTGCAGGTAGGAATCAACATTCCTTTCGGGATTAGCAAAGTATCCATCTACTTACAGTATCTGTCTGGTGGTACACGTATCACTGAAGGAGGAGCGTTAGGAGTTCGGAGTGGGTAAGGGGTGCTGAGTGTGTGTGGGCTGTGGTGGAGATAAGGTGTTGATTTGGGAGCTAACATAGCCTGAAGGTAGAGGGTATCTTAAGAACAGCTGCATGCTACCTGCGCTGATCAAAGGCAATACATAGATGCAACGGAACCCTGATTAGCTGAATGGGTACTGAACCACAAATTGGTATTAGCGGTAGTGTGGATAATTGATTTGTGGCTAATTGGTTGTGGCTAATAAGGTCGTATTGGCCTGCCTCATTGAGCATACAGCTTTGCATGATTTAGGCTAATATATGTCCTTTATGTATGGCTTAATGGTAGCGCTTTCGTTCCTTACGGAGAATACAGATTCATAAGATTGGGTGCGTTACTTAGGGTGCTCTTACACTACAGCTTCTGGTGCAGAACCGAGCCTTTAGTTTGGTTTGGTTTGTTGATGTGAAGGCTGATTTCTGAGTGCATACCAAGGAATCATACTCGCGTCCTCCAGAAAGTATGGGTGTGAGGTTTGGTTCACATGGATTCCAGTGTGTTTTCTAATTTCATATAAAAGCTCTACAAACTAAAACCAGAAATGGAAGGCTATTGATGACCACTAATGAATCTACATTTGTTAAATGAGAAAAATATTCATGATTAATGCTAGAACACAGCTATGTGATTATCAGTGATTGAAGATATGAATTGTTGCCTATACTCTGTAAACAAAGCTGCAAAATCATCTTCCTCTCAATGAAAAAGTGAAGAAGGGACAGAAGAAGGGATGAAAAACTACTCTCAAGTTCAGACCAGACAAACGGACCGCATATGAAAAGCTTTGTTTCCATAAAGTAGCAACAATAGTCACTACATAATAGTCACTACATAATGTAGTCACAATAGTGCACTACATAAAAAAGGGCAACAATTCAACAAACATTCAGACCATCCTTGTAGGAGTACTTTCCCTCATTACATTTTGGCTTTAGCCGCTGGCACGATGAGCCCCGGCGCCTCGGTCTGAATGTCTCCCAGAGACAAGCAGGGCCTGTCTCATTCCTCTGAAGTTCTGAGAACTGAGCTATTCCTGGCCACTGTGCATTACCCTCCCCATCCACCGCCCTCCGACACCAACATCTCCCAGAATGCATCAGGTTTATGTTTATGTCTCCGTTGTTGTTGTTGTTTTTTGTATGTGAAAGGGAGGTCCTTGGGGGAGAGGCATACCTAAGTTAATGATGCATTTTAAAGGGAGCGGTGACCCAGGGGGAATCAGGAGGGTACTAATTGAATAGGCCTCTCAGATCAGAGTGCTGCAAGCTTTACGACCCTCAGCGGCATCTTCCCGCGTTTGGCGTTCTGTGAAATAAAACGAGCACCACGTAAAAGCATGTCTGGCAAACGTAGGTTGATAATAAGATCAGACCAAGGCTGATGGAAGTGCAACTGATGGAGCTGAATGAGTTTGTATTAAACGCATTCAAAAGCTGCAACCTCGAGATAATGTGAACTGTTACATGAACCCACAGACAGTAACTTTGCCGTATTCCATGTCATGAATATATAATATAACTATGCACATAGGCGTGTCATAAAGTGTTTGAAAAGTATTTTGAGTTACACACAGATATTATACCTGTTTATCTCATATTATATGTTACCCCTTTATCTTGAGTTCATCTCGAGTTTTACACAAGAAAGTTAGCGCACACAGTCATTTCATCTGAGATTGTCTTGCTTTTGAGGTAATGAGACAACCACTGCTGGTGCTAAGTAAAATCGAAGTTCTCTCTCCCATTGGGAAGCACATTTGTTGCATCCTGATGACAATCGAGATGGTGTCAGGCAGAATAGTAATGTCTTGAAAAGTGTCTCCCTGAAATGGCACAGATTGGCGTAGTTGGTAGGATTTGTTTTTCCCTGGGACATGAGGATCAGTGAGTGTCATGATAAATGCATAGCCATTGTATGCCTGTCATCATTGTGCCAGGGGGGAGCTTGTATGACAGGACGTTAATCTCTGTGCAGCTGTCTGCGTATCTTTGAGCTCTGTGAACCCCTCCCGCCCCCCGCGACCTTTAGCCATCTTTGGGTCTGTGTCATGCTGGGCTCTAATCAGCAGGCTTGCTGGTTTGATCCGAACTCACATGTTCACTCCCTCCCTTCCCTAGTGCAGCATACTTTCCTGTGTTCAATTATACCAGATAGCACACGCCATGAAACACATTCAATCATATGATTTTTTTGTTAGCAGCTTGTTATGTTCATAATGATAATGATTCATATGGTAATTTTTGTGTAGGTTTTAATGACCAGTATAATAGACATTGGGGCCAAACCCACAAAGAGAGTTGCTGTTGATAATGTAATTTGATTAAAACATATTTTGCTGCCACTTTCATTCCTAATTTGTATGCATCATATTATTAGCTGCTCTTCTAGCTCAGAAGACCATTGTGCAGTAATTAACGGACCATTGAATTCTCAATATTGCGGAGCACATGTATTTGTTTGAGAGTGAATCGTGTACCTGATAACGACATCTCTCTCTCTCTGGCATCTTCGGCCAACATCATCTCCATGGTGACACAGTGCCTCTGGTCCATCTGGCAGCGGTACCCCCCGAGCGACTACCCATCAGGCCGTGCACCAGGGACCTTGCCGCTGCCCGCCTCTCCCATTCTATTACAGGGCTTTAGCTGCAGCGCGGTGCTAAGCTCAGGATTTGAGGCTGTTTGGAGGGAATAAAAGAAGCAGGCTGTTTGGGTGGGCTGGGAAAAGCCTGTCAGTAAATCAGGTTGATGGTGCATAAGACAGGACCAGAGCCCAACACGGCTTCCAACCCCGCCAGCGCATTAAAGGTCTTATTAGATTTGGGATCTGCTGTCCAGTGCTGTAGCCAAGGCCGTACTTCATCATACACTGAGAAAGAGAGCGAGCTCTGACCATGCAGTGTGTGTGTGTGTGTGTGTGTGTGTGTGTGTGTGTGTGTGTGTGTGTGTGTGTGTGTGTGTGTGTGTGTGTGTGTGTGTGTGTGCGTCATGTTTTCTCTCTTTTTCTCTACCTCTCTGTCTCTTTCTCTACATCTCTCTCTCTCTCTCTCTCTCTCTCCCTCTCTGTCTCTCTCTTTTTCTTCCTCTCTGTCTCTCTCTTTCTCCGTGCCTGTATGTTCTACTATAAGCAGTAAATGCACCGTTCATGGATGGTTTAATGTTGTTGGCAATGTTTGTGTGTGGAAAGCATGTCAAATGCTTTTCAACAGCCATTTTTTTCTGGACTATTTTCTGGACTACAGGGGGCCCTGAATAGCATCACATCAGATGCATGGAAGGGGCGACAGGAGGAAAGAGAGTGATGGAAAGAGAGAGATAGATAGAGAGAGAGAGAGAGAGAGAGAGAAGCAGAGAAGGAAAGGATAGATGTGTGTGTGTGTGTGTGTGTGTGTGTGTGTGTGTGTGTGTGTGTGTGTGTGTGTGTGTGTGTGTGTGTGTGTGTGTGTGTGTGTCTGTGTGTGACAGAGAGGCCATGCATTCCTCTTCCTCCCCCTGCAAGTCTGCCCGTCTGATGGATGTGCCAACAGGAAATAACACTGTCAGCCATGAGCGGCCTGAAACATGGCAAGCCAGCCAAATCTCTTTCTCTCTCTCTCTCTCTCTCTCTCTCTGAGAGGGCTCTGCTAGAAAGAGGAGGTGTCTGGGCAGCATTAATCATATGCAGCTTATCCACAGTGACCACAGCAGTCAATAGATGAGCCAGTCGGCTTCATATTACCTGGCTACGGCATTATGTTTCTAAATGACCCAGCCACCATATGGTTGTCTCTCACCTTCATTCGTTTGTCATCAGGAGCGCTCATTTACCAGCAGCTTGTAACAGTTGGTCCATCATCTTCATCTCGATGATTGCACAATTTCTGATTAAAGGTATTCCCTGAAAAACTGAGGTGTTTTGGTTTTATACGTTGCGGTACACAGAAAAATTGAAAATATGAAGTTTAACCTGACCTAGTTGATAATACAATTGTGTGAGAATGAACAGAGAATGGGATTTGTAGTCTTTTTTTGTCTGATGTAGAGCTCATGCCCTGGGAGAGCATTTCTCTTCATTACAGTCTGGAGGACATCTGAAAGTGGCCGCCTCATGGCTCAAGCTTTGATAACAACCCATGTAGACACAGTGAGAGAGAGAGAACGATAGAGAGGGAGAGAGAGAGAGGGTGAGAGAGAGAGACAGGGAAAGAGAGAGAAAGGATGACAATAAGAAGGGCAGAAGGGACAACCTTTTCTTGGAACGATTCTTCCAACGTTTGTCACCAAGGGCCCTGAGAGCGCATTAAGATGCGTTACCGTTAGCCTCACCCGCTATCTCCCTCCTCCGTGATTATTGCGAGTCGCGTTTCCTCGCGTCCCCCTCCCTTTGACCTCTACCGGTCGGCCATGTTTGCACGTTCCTCGCGACCCTCCTCGCGACGTCGTGGAGCGCCCTCCTAATGTCATTAGAGTGTCAGCGATACCACGGAACGCCACGCCGTGACTGGGCTAATCGCATTGTCCCCCTCACTGCCTGGAGGACTGCCAGGACCAGGATCTCTCTTTATTATCTCCCCACAGCAAGGCCCCATCACCCAACCATCCACCCACCCAGGAGAGAAGAGTTGATCAGGGGCAAAGGCACACTCCCTCCCACACACCCACACAGAACCTACTGATAGGAAAGGCCTGGACTAGATAAGGAATGCAAAGCAAGATGAAAGGATGAGAGCATTTCCAAGGTACATATAACGAACCAATTAATTGTTAGTATGACAGTGACTGATGTTTATTGGTAATACACAGACACGGAAACAGAAGCTAACTAGCTTAGGTAAGTCAAGAAAAGTAGAGTTAAGTTAAATGCCTGAGATATACATTTAAGTGTAAAATGGTAAACAAGCTAATGGTCGTTAAAGTGTGACAAAATCATGAAGAGCAGGAGAGATGGAAACGGCCCTTCATGAAATGCTCTCAGTGCGCCTCGGAGTGCAATTAGGGGCCGGCTTAGCAGCCTCTTCATTAAGGCCCTCTACTGACCTCTTGGGCCCCCATTAGTTGCAACCATATGGCTGATGGTGACATGAGCAGCCATAAACAGGCGGATGCTGTCGGCGCCCTTCTCCCTCTTGTGTTGTGTTGTGTTGTGTGTGTGTGTGTGTGTCTGGACACACTCCACACACACAAATTTCTGTGCCGTCCATCCATATGCTACTGAGCGTCTAGTGGCACTCCCAAAGGATGCGTTGAGCGACTGCTTTGTGAAGTCCCTCTCCAGGCCTGACGTTTCTCAAGGGAGTCGTTTTTTTGGCTGCCGACCCTGCATTGGCCCGTTGGTGCTCTTGCCAACGACGACGAGTAGTGGCCACCGTTGCTGCCGGCGCCAGTGACACGTGTGATTCAAGCGAGAGCCGCTCTTCCTGGCTAATTAAAACCTCTCTGAGGTCCAGAGGCCTGCTGACAAAGCACCAGGGCCAGGCTGTGTTTGCTTATTTATCCCCACGATTCAACCTACCCAGTCAAGCCCCCTCCCCCCAACCCATCTCTAAATACCACCACCACCACCACCCCGCATGCACACACCTTCTAATCAAGGACTTCACTCACACCCCCAACGCCCACTCTTCTCCACAGCCAACACTCATCATCGCCACGGCAGCAGCTAATTAGTCAATAACTGGTGCCGTGGCAACAGAAGGCTGGTGATGGCGGTGGCAGTGGGGGGAGAGTGATGGTGGAGCCCTTTAAGCAAGGCAGTGGGAGCAGTCAGCTGAGTTATGAACCGCGAGGCTGGCAGCTAGCTAGCTAAAGCCTCCTCCTCCTCCTCCTCTATCTCCTCCTCCATCTCCTCGTCTCCCCTCCCCTCCTCTTTCTCCCACTCACAGTACAGCAGGGGTGCAATGGCTTCATCGTTGGGGAAGCTGGCTGGTGGGGTTGTGGGGAGTATGAAATGGGAAGAATGATTGAGCAAGTTCTAGATTCAAGATTCAAGATTCAGGACTTAATGTCCATATCAACGCTCACTGGGGTTGATTGGGATTTGGCTTAGTTAGCTCACAAGCAAAGAATACAGAAGAGACAAAACACTGATATAGACAGTGAGCAGGAAAGAGAGAGAGAGTGCTAGAGAGAGGGGGAGGGAGAGGATGAGCAGTGAGTTTGAGTATGAGTGTACTGTAGCTGAGTGGTGTTGTGGTGGCGTAGCTGGCAGGGCTAGCAGGCGTTAGTGACGCTAGCAGGTCTTATATCAGGCCCCTTGCCGAGAGTCTTTGGGCGTGCTGTGACAAGGATACTCTGTAATGGTGCGTCGTCTGGCGCATTAGCACCACAGCTAATCCCGCCTGAGCCAGAAAGGTAAGTATGTGTGTCTCTTGTGTGTTTGTCTGTGTTTTGTGTGTGTGTGTGTGTGTGTGTGTGTGTGTGTGTGTGTGTGTGTGTGTGTGTGTGTGTGTGTGTGTGTGTGTTTGCACTCATGTGGGACTCAGTTATTATTAGTCCGTGATCTGAACATTATTAACTGTGTAAGTGACAGCTTGGCCTGGCGTGAAGTGCTAGTGTGGGGAGCTCCGGGCTGGCGGTGCCGGGAGCAGCCCAGTAGGCAGCGCACCCCAGACTCCCAGCCCAGCTTCGGGCTCCTGCAGACAGGCTGCTGCCAAGCA
>NC_063197.1:12035264-12060264 GCF_017589495.1 Alosa alosa
AGGAGAGGGGAGGAGAGGAGAGGGGAGGAGAGGAGAGGAAAGGAGAGGAGAGGAGAGGAGAGGAGAGGAGAGGGAAGATGAGTGGTGGGGTTGAAAAGATGGTTAAATCAGGAAGGTTCTTTTCAGCAAGTGCGGATAGAACACAGGCTAATCCTCTCCCTGCTGCCTAGCGCACAATGCACAACACAATGGCTCAAAGGGAATTTGGCTAACGCTCGCTGTCATCTGTGCTCGGTTTTAGGGAGACTGTTGCCCAATTTGGGATGTTTTGTTCCTGCCTAATTTCTGGTCTTCAATCTTTTGTATAGTAAGTCCCTGCCCCCCCCCCCCCTACATACACAGCACATTATTTCATCAGGAAGCTTCTCCAACACACATCCCCAACATACTTACAGCACACTGCCCCCCCCCCAATACACAGCACATTGTCTCATGAGGAAGCTTCTCCAACACACATATTGCACACTGCCCCTCTCCCCCACATACACAGCACACTATCCCATCTCCCTGTCATCTCCCCAACACACACACCAAGACCCTGGCAGTTGGGTTAGCCCCCCTGAGCCGTGGGATCTGCCCAAGGTTTCTTCCTTGGTAAGGGAGTTTTCCTTGCCCCTGTTGCTCTTGGGTGCTCCTTGTTGGTGCCCCCACCCAATCCCAATCCTCCCCACCTTTTTTATGCAGCCCTTGCCACTTAATCTACTAAACCCTCTTCTACTGCACTTTTTACCCCCCCATTAATGCACAAATAGGCTGACACCAGACATAATTTCACTGCATTTCTTACTTCCAGTAACTATATGCATGTGACAATAAACTTCCTTGTATCCTTGTATCCTTGTTTTGTGCCCCGAGAATAGACGGCAGGCCCGACCCAGAAGCAGTATTCTCATGCTGCATTTTAGCAACATTTTCAAACGTGAACGTCTGTTTCTATTGATTGGTTAGTGTCTTTGTATTTGTCACATGGACATTTCCAGTCATTAGTTTTAACAGTGTAACAACCTCATTTAGTGGGACAAAAAGCACCTCACGTGTCACAGGTGGCAGCAGTAATGTGGGTCTGTGACCAGCATGGCTCCATATTTCTCCTTGTTGATGGGGTGAATCCCCTGCTGATGTGACCTGACACAGCTACTTGAGGCCTGAGAGGCTTATGAGCGGTGGGTTGTGTTGCAGCTGGTTAGCCTTTATGAAAGACAGTAAACCTTTGGTCCCGTTGTAAAGGATTCACTTGCATGCCCTCCCTGTCGGTGGAATGACGTTCCCTGTGGATAGGAGGACGCCATTGTTCATGTCCAGTCATGTCCAATTCCAGAATGCCAGAATTGGCAAAATTCACATACATTTAGTTACTATACTATGAAAACAAATCTTGGAGCCCCCTGGAGAAATAAGTCAGTAATATAGATTACCTAGTGGAGGTTAAGCATTCTGGGATGTGCTCAAAATGACATGAATTGCAGTTTTAGAGGTAGGCTATAGCCTATGTGTGAACTTCTGTTCCTTATTGTTTGTTTCTTTCCTACTGCATTGGGGGTGAGTGTTTGTGGGTGTTGGGGTAGATATGGGTGTGAGTGTCTGTGTGTGTGTGTGTGTGTGTGTGTGTGTGTGTGTGTGTGTGTGTGTGTGTGTGTGTGTGTGTGTGTGTGTGTGTATGTGTTACAGAGAGAGAATTTGAAAGACTGTCTGAAAGAGGACCAGATTACAGGTCATTATGATGGAGCACTGGTCGGCCGCTGTGATAACACAGACTCCATTTTGTAAGCTCCAGGCAAACATTAGATTCTGTGAAATTGTCAGAGGAAGGCTACTGTCAGATGGATACACAAGTAATTAATCTTTCAAGGATTTCCAGCACTTCCAATTTTATACCGCCTAAAAGGGAAAGAGATGCTTCTTCTTTTTTCCTTTTTTTTCAAAGAAGGACTTGATGCTGAAGCTTTAAAAGAACTTTGAGATTAAAGCCTAAGGTTTTTTTTTTTTTTCATTGTATTGCTTCCCACAAAGAAAAACAATTTACTCACTTTTCACATGCGTTTGTAGCATTAGAGAAATGAATGCATAATGCTCTTCAGAGAGGCGTGTGGAAGCATTACAATGTGATTGTCCACTGCATTAGCATGGACCACAGCATTAGCTCTCTGGTTTTGCTTGCTATTGTACAGGGATCCTGAAAGGTTCTATGGATGCTTCTCTTTTGTGTGGTACAATGCAAAGCTCTTGAGGATAATTTGGAAAGTTTATAGTGGAAGAAATCTTTTACTGTGGGGAAAAGGCGCCTATCCTCACATGTGTTTAGAGCATACGTCTTGGACATAACGCACACTCTTTGAAAGAGAGAAATGCACTCCTTGATTTCAAACACGGATGTTGTGGATGATGGTTTTTGGCAGTTTTTGTGTCATCCTCATGGAGTTCTAATGTATATTGAAACACCCGACCAGCCCCCAGCACTCAGCTCAGCATCACATAAGACTCACATCTAAAGTGTTATCGAATCATTCTGTCATAAACGTTTAATCATATTTTATGACACCGTTTTTAAGGGAGGGTGGAGAGAGAGAGAGACCCATATCCTGATCACATCCTGATTTATCGTCAGTAGCAGCGGATGTCATTTTTAGTCTTGTCGACTGGAGAGGGTGGGGGAGCCAATGCCTGGTGATCGGGCGTCTTATCCGCTCATTGTTCTTGGCTTGTCAAGAGCTCATTGTGCCAGCGACGTGATGATGAGAAGTCTCAGAGAGAGGGGATAGCAGAGGACTTGATTGTCACTCTCTCTAGATTAAACAGCTTTTTTCCCCCTCCCTCTCTCTCTCTCTCTCTCTCTCTCTCTCTCTCTCTCTCTCTCTCTCTCTCTCTCTCTCTCTCATTTCGCCACTCTTGACTTCCCAGGGGGTTGTCATGAGCACTGAAGCCCTTTTGTTTCTACTGCCTCCCAGAATTGGTCTCATCCTGGGTTGGTGACCTATTTATCAGCTCCGAGCTCTTCACTGGGGTCTTGGGATGGGTTTCCTCTTCACAAGATGCCTCCTTCATGGTCCAGAGTTTCCTCGTGTTTGAAGTACTCGATCTAGAGGTGTCTCGACCTACTTAACCTCCAGCGTAACTCTGAAGGGGTTGATGAAGTGATTATTATTTTATTTTTTTAAATGTGAGCTCTCAAAAAGGCCGCCAGGGTCCAATGAGTTTCTTTGCGTATCTCGCGGTTATACTATGCTGTAAGCCTGGAACGTTCTCCAAGGCTTCTCCCTGTGTCCGCGTTCTTTTCCTCTTTTGCCTACACTGTTGGCCTCTTCATGATCTCAGACCTGGTTCTCTCTGTCATTCAGATTCTTCAGCACCACCATGCGGTCCATGAGATCTCGTACATCGCCAAGGACACCACAGACCATCGGGCCTTCGGCTACGTCTGTGGCAAGGAGGGCCACCACAGATTTGTGGCCATCAAAACCGCTCAGTCCGTGAGTATCTGTGGGAATTCATTGATGTCATCATCTTATGTTAATGTTGCAACATTATGTGTGTGTGTGTGTTTGAGACAAATGTGTGTTTACATTTCCAGTTTTCTCCTCCTGTGATTCAAGCGGAACATTCCTGCAGCCCTGTAGCTTGTAGTTTTTCTGGAGAACCCCATCTTTAGCCACTCTGTACTCAGTACTCAGTCTCACTGAACCCCCCACCCCCACCCACCCCCCGCGCGTGCGCGGCCTCGGCTGCTGCCCTGTGACTGTGACCGCTGTGCGACGGTGTGTTTGTAGTCATCATGTGTAGAATCATGGCCGTGTCCGTTTTTTTTCCGCGGCGTTGGGAATCTGGACTCTGGGCTCTTTTGTTCCCACTGCTGCCCCTGCCACGTAGTGTCTGCCTTCCCCCTGCTGCCCCTGCCACGTAGTGTCTGCCTTCCCCCTGCTGCCCCTGCCACGTAGTGTCTGCCTTCCCCCTGCTGCCCCTGCCACGTAGTGTCTGCCTTCCCCCTGCTGCCCCTGCCACGTAGTGTCTGCCTTCCCCCTGCTGCCCCTGCCACGTAGTGTCTGCCCTCCCCCTGCTGCCCCTGCCACGTAGTGTCTGCCTTCCCCCTGCTGCGGCGGCTCGATCGATTCCCCATAGGCGATCGATAAGCACACGGATCCTTCCCCAGCCCCACCCCCCCAACGCTGAACTGCGGCTGACCCAACCCACTGTGACACAGACGGATGGAGGGGTCCCTGCAATCGTTTGTTGCCTCTCGCTTCCCTTTTTTTCTTTCTTTCCTGCTCCCCCTCTCCCTTGTTTTTTCTCTTCTTGTCTTTCTCTCTCTCTCTCTCTCTCTCTCTTTTCTCTATTTTTCTCTCTTTTCTCTTGCACTTTCTTTCTTTTCTCTTTCTTATATTTTTTTCTTCTATAACCTCAATGTCTCACATGCTTTTTTTAATCTTTCTTCCTTTTTCTCGAATTCTCTCTCTCTCTATCTCTCTATCCCTCTGTCTCCACCCCGTTTTCTCCTATTTTCTCTTTCCTTTCATCCTGCTTTCATGTCCGTTCGTGTAGCCGTTTCCCTCTGATGTGCGGACGAGCCCAGGGGTTCATCAGCGAGCCCCTCGTTTTCCCCGGAGCGAAGGACACAGCGCTCTCCTCCCATTAGCGTTAGCGGCGCGGCTTAATGGCATATTAGTGACATTTAGGCGAACACCGGGCTCCGGATACATTTTTAATGCCAACTCCCAGCTTTGATGGTAGCCCACAAAGGCTCATTCTGATGTGTCCAACCCTTTTGCTGTCACACCGCTTTAAAGAGATGATCTGATCATGTAAAGTTCTATAGTCTGTGCTTCATGCAGATGATCCAATTGTGTAGAGGTCTATAGGCTGTTGCACCCTGGGGTTTTAATATTATCAGTGATTATTCAAGTGCTCTGACAGGACCATTCAATGTATGGAAGCCTAGGTCTTGTGGCTCAGCTTGTAGAGAAATGTGTTTACAAATCCATCATCATGGATTTGATATTCATATACTATACTATACTATACTATACTATACTATACTATACTATACTATACCATACTATACCATGCTATGCCATATATTCTCTCTTTACTATACTAAATGTCACTCTGGATAAAAACATCTACTAAATGTAAACCTTCACTCTAATGTGCAGACTCAGTCTTATCCGTAGACATAAACATAGACAGACACAGACAAAATATACAGAGGCTCAAATACACACTGGTCCATGTCAAAGACACCATTGTGTTTTTCCTGTTTGTTTTGGAGTGGGACTGAGCAGACTGTCACTCTTCTGGGTCATTCTGTGTGTCCAGGCTGAGCCGGTGATCCTTGACCTGCGTGACCTCTTCCAGCTCATCTTTGAGATCAAGCAGCGAGAGGAGATGGAGAAGAAGGCGCAGAAGGACAAACAGTGTGAGCAGGCTGTTTACCAGGTGAGCCTGTCACCACACACACACTCACACACACACACACATGTGCAGACAATCACACACACACACACACACACACACACACACACACACACACACATACACACATACACACACACACACACACACACACACACACACACACACACACACACACACACACACACACATACACACATACACACATACACACACACACACACACACACACACACACACATACACTCACACACACACACACACACACACACACACACACACACACACAATCATGTGTAAATTAATGTATAGTATCAAAGACCTAATACATAACACACTGAGACTTACGTAGAATACGTAGACACAGCATCAGAATACGTAGCTTTATTGGCATGAAGTGTGACTGGGACAACATATCACAGACACCGATATATGATTAGGTCAGTTTAGGGCTAGACTAGTCAAATGACCTTCATTGGCAGCTTGGCCTATGGTTATCACTCTCTTCTCTGTCTCTCTCTTTCTCTCACTCTCTCTTGTTTTCTCTATCTTCCTCTCTCTCATTTTCTCAGTATATCTTGTTTTATATCTGTCTTTCTTGATAATCTCCCTTTCCCCTGACCGTCCTTGTTGATTTTATCCATGCTGCGCAGATGACTAAAGACTAAGCGTAGATCCCAGAGAAAATGAGCAGCACGTGCTGATGTTCAGCAAAGTCAAGGTGAACTGGAGACGCTACTCCATCTTGGTTTGAACTGCCATGAAATTGAGGACTAACGTCAAGTCTCCATAAGCTCCTTTTCTAAATTGAATAGTGTTTTTCAGTTCGCTCTGACTTTGTGGACTTGCTCTGCTCGAGAATAACATGTCGCCCATGTCTTTTATAGATCGAGAAGTTTTCAGAGCTGTCACTCACGTATCTGATCCTTTCTCTGCTTTTGTTCTTTGTGTCTTAAATTAGTAACTCTTTTCTTTATGTTTCTTCTTCTCTTTCCTGTTCTATTCTTTTCCATCCCTCTTCGCTGTTCTCTTCTGCAAACAAATCAACGCTTGTCCTCTGCCACTCAATCGCTTTCAAAAAAAGACCATTCTGGAGGAGGACGTTGAGGATCCCGTGTATCAGGTAACATGGCGTGCTAAATCGCTAATCACTTTCTCTCAAATGTGCCCTGTCAAATTGCTCTGCTTTTCTTTGTGAGGTTCGGAGGATTCCCTTCTAAGTAATGGCTCTTTTAATCTCTCAAATGCAAATAACTGTCTCCAATCTTTGATTTCTCTTGTTCTTTCTTTTTAAATTTGTATGTCATGTTCTTGCGTCATTTCACCATATTTTTCTTTTTTGAGATGTGGGGAATTATTATTGTTTGTTATTGTTGATACTTTCAAAAAAACATCTCTGTGCTTGTTCATTTATTCAGCTTGATTTTGATTTCTCTCTCTGACACATTGTCTAGTGTGGTCCAGATCCCATTTGAACTGAATGGTATTTGACCCCAGGCCCAGCTATTGTTCTTGTGGATGAGAAAGCTCTCTTGCCCTAACTGAATACAGGCAGCACTAATACCCTCCACACATGGATGTGTGGGTGTGTAACGCCCTTACCTACAGCACATCTCAGCAGCTTTTGTCTAATGGCTTATGTCTAATGCTTCACTCCAGATACAATAAGACCCCCTCCTCCTCCTACCCCCCATTTGGCTGTACGATGCATGCTGGTTGATATAATTGTGTCTTAATTTGATCGCTGCATTGGGGAGCCAAAGACTACTGTATTCATGAGAGGATTTACCAAGTGGCCACCAGAATCTCAGGCTTCTCAAAGCCTACAAGGCTGAACTCCAGCTAAAACAATGCACCGCATTAGAGTAATGGACAGAGATAGAGCATACATTATTTTAACATACGTGATATGTATGACCCAACTATGCATAGCAACCTGGCTCTCCCTAATGCAGAGACACTGATTCCACCCTCTTGCTTGCAGGTACAGCCACAGACTCTGTAAATCCCAGAACAGTGACACAGCAGTTTTTAAACCATAGCTGGAGCCTCAGCTAAATGGTCTTCATCCAGTAAATGGCCTTCACATTGGTATTCTGCCTTGACTGTGTGGTACTTTACGTTCCAATTAGATTTAGAGAATTGATGACCCAAAAGATAGATAGAAGTTAAAAAACACACACTTTTTGTCAGGGTCATTAGATCTTTCTCGACATCTTCTTTAGTGGATATTGGTTTGTTATTTGTGTTGTTGATTCCCTGTTTTCTTTGAGAATGTGTGAGTTTGTGTGTGTGTGTGTGTGTGTGTGTGTGTGTGTGTGTGTGTGTGTGTGTGTGTGTGTGTGTGTGTGTGTGCGTGCGTGAGAGTCGGGGGTTTGAGGAGTGAGCGTAGGACTGTTGTTGGGGTGTTGAGGGGTGTGTGCGAATGGTTTCTCCGACAACTGCTGAGTCATGGTCCGACAAGTTGGGTTTCTAATCACACAGAAACGTCAATCAGCCAGGAGGCCCCTCAACCCACCAAAGCCCAGAAGCTAACTGTTTGCCTCCTTCCAAGGGGCAATGCTTGGTGTTGATTCCATCTGATCAATCATCTTTGTGCTCTCTATCTTCTTTAGATTTCTCTTTCCCTTTCTTTGCCTCTTCTTCCTTCCTGTTTCCCTTATCCCTCTCTTTTTGTCTGCTCTTCCTCTCCTGTGCTGCCGACGTTGTAGTACATTGTGTTTGAGGCGGGACACGAGCCCATCCGTGACCAATCAGAAGAGAGCATTTATCAGGTACTATCAAGGCCCTTTTCTCCCATTCGTTCATGCTTCATGAACGGAAGTGTAACACACTCTGCAGTTAGACTACGGTGGTACACCAAATTAAAAACCAAAAAAGCCCTACATATCAACACATATCACATAAATTAACATTCTCTCGATGATGCACGCCCATGTCAGTTTTTTAGACACGTCTTCACCCTAATTTCTTTCGACTCGGTTATTCTGTCAGTTATTATTAGAGCTGCCATGCTTCCTCACAGAGCACTCGTTATCATTATGAAAGAAGAGAATGCGCCTTGTTAAAACACATCACCTGTTGGACAACATAAGTAGCTATGAAGAAGAAAAACTTCCCACCCCCCAGCAAAGCCACTCTGTCCAATCCTTTGTTTCTGTGAGCCCTGATGAATATATAGATCTCCATATAAGCGCAGGTTGGCGTATAATGAGCGGCATCGGTATTGTTCGTCTGACTGATGCCTCGTCGGAGTCTTCGGAGACTGTTGTCTCTGAATGTTACCACTACAGACAGGCTCCTTGTTCTGCTGCCAGTAGTACACCTGCAAATTATGCGGCGCGCGGCACGCTACTCGGGTAGCAGCAGCAGCAGCAGACGGTGATTTACATTGACGGCTCTCTCAGAGACTCGCTCCAGGGGAACGCTCTCGTGCTCCGAATCCCGTGACCATGGCAACAGGTGGCGGTTTCTTTTTTTTTTTTTGTTTTTGTCAGGTGCCACTGTGCTGCCACTACCTGTGGCTTGCTGCAGTTATGCAACGGATGGGTTTCTCTAGGCCTACTCTACAGTGACTTCAGTGAAGTAAGCGGTAGCTATTCAGAAGGTTCTTTGAGCGAATTAAATTGGTCACCCCAGCCTGAGTGGTTTATATTATTGTCCACTTTTTTCACCCTTCACTTAGAATTAAAGTGTTTAAAAATGAGTCTCTCTCACTGACCCCTTGCATAACAGCAATTTGCACAGATTGTAATGGGTTCAAATTAACATTTTATGCACATACACATTCTGTTGTGTAAAAGACTATTTGACCTCGCCCATGCAACGGTGCATAAATTCAATCCACCTCAATTGCTGGACGAACCATGAAAATTGCATATGCACTCAAGTCAACCCTGTAGTCATTTGTACGAGCCCCTTTAAGGCAAGCTATCTGACCCTGAATAAGAGTCCTGCCTGCTTTCATACACATTGCCCTGAGGCTATCCAGCCCTCCAAGCGGAGACTGATTTTGGCCGGACTCCGGGTTGTCCCACGGAGGGGCAGTGGCTGACCTTCCATGCCGTGGGCGCCTGATTGATTCGGCGCGATTGAGTAAGCAGCGGTCTTGCTCCTCCCTGCTCTCCTCTCCTCCTCCTCCTCCTCCTCCTCCTGTGGAAGATGAAAGCGGCCGGGTTATTAATCACCAGCCGAGCCGTTTGATGTTGAAGTAAAATAGATGGAAGAGACACGTTCAAATGGAAGTGTGTACAAAACACGCTGAATAGCAATCAGCCAGCCAGAGGAGGAGAAGAGAATTAAGAAGGATGGAGAATTAGAGAGGGGCGAAGCACACACACACACACACACTCGCACACACACATGCACACACTTGCACACACATACACACACGCAGACCCAAGTGTGTGTGTGTGTGTGTGTGTCAGTGTGTGTGTGTCAGCGAAATAAATAAAGAGTGAGAAGAAAGGGTGTGGATTAGAGCTGTCCATCTGATGCAAGTCTCATGGGTGTTCGCGCCTCTTCAGTTGGACGGCATGAAGAGGCAGCTGAAACTAAGCCCTTTTCACTGCTGAACAAATACATGTGCCAGCACAGAAATACTGAGCAAGATCGGCATGCACCGTTCCGTGCTTTAGACTTTAGAGGTAATCAACCAATAAAACTCAAAACGCATGCATAAGCGCACACAAAAACACTGCTAAGATGTTTCCGCTAACATTCACAAATCAGTTCACATCCTCAGACAATTGTGATTTTATAAAAAAAAACATGCAACAGAAAATAAATTAATTAAAACGACATTGACTCTTACAACAGGTACACTTAAAACATTGATTGATTGATTGATTGATTTCCAGACTTCCTGCTGTTTCAACATGTTATCCGGAAGTAACTTGTTTGTTTCCCCCTTTGTGTGTGTGTGTGTGTGTGTTTGGTTGGGTTAATTGCCTGACCCCAGGTTCCTACCAGCCAGCAAAAGGAGGGGGTCTATGATGTTCCAAAGCGGCACCCAGTGAGTGTAGCTGTGTGTGACTCTGTCTTTGTGCTTCCCTCAGGCAAACCTCTCAGTCTGTCGCATCACGCAGGCCTGCTGTCTGTCTCCCCCAACCTTCGCCATGAGATGGATATGTCCCTGTTTCGGCCCAGATTAGGGCCAGATCTGGTGCACAAGTCAGATGAGATAATCACTCTCTTGTGGCTTCCATGGGCTTTCAGTGACTGTCTGCTGTTTGTGTAGATCTGTAATCAATCTACATCAGATCAGTATGCTTCAGATGAGATTCAGGACCGTACACGCACTGGTCCTGGATCAGCATCTAGCAATGATTAACTAATTTCCCAGAATTTTAGCCAATGATTTTTTCACCCACCCTTGATCCTTAACTAGTGGGAATCTGAACTACCCTCCTTGGCTTTTTGATTCCTCTGAATTGATGCTCTGTGTTTTCAGTGCTCTAAATCCCATGCTTAATACATGCGTGTCTATGTGTGTCTGTGTGGACTGACAATGGGTTTAACTGTGAGTCCCAGTCTGGGTCATTGAGAGGTTTGCTGGAGGTCCTTCTGTGCCTGGTGTGGCTGCATGTGTTGTGCTTGTGTGGTGATTGGTGCTCTGTGACTCCATGCTACCCATATGGATGGAAGGCTGATGTATCTCGATGAGCATGAATAGCATATAGGGCCCCGTAGGCATGCATGGTGTTAATGCCTCGGCAGCACTTGCAGAATTAATGGGCAGTCTATAATTAGCCGTGGAATGTATATGTTATGTATATGTATGCTATCCATATGGGTAAGCGGTCAAGTTCCAGCCACATCCTGAAGAGATAGGAAGAGTTCCAATGCATGAGGATGTTATGCCGATTACTGAATACGATACCCACATTATCGTTGGATAATGTATCGATACTATTGTTAAAGAGATGTATGTTTTACACCAGGGATATCAGTTTATGGATATCCATGGATGTAATGCCATGCCTCACGTTGTTGATGAATAGATTTGTTAGCACCGGTTGAGTGCAACTGCAGCGAGTGTAACCTCACTATCTCTTCCCACACGGCTGGTGTGTTGGCCCTCCAGTGTGGCTCCATCTCCTCAGGTGTTACAGCTGCTCTGTGTATTCAGTCAGAGCTACATGAGCGCGCTCCTCAACACCCTCTCCACCATACCAACGTCTACCTTAGACGGCAGTCAGTTTGCACAGTAAAAAAAGCCAATTCAGTGTCCAATTCAGTGGCCAATTTTACTACCACCCACAGTGGTAGTAAAATGCCTGCCTTCTCCCTCAAACAACAGTCAGGTAGTTCAGCCAAACCTTGGTCCCAACCCTCTAAGCTGGGATTTAGGTTTTAGCCTTATCTCCCAAGCTGGGGATGTCCATTCTACCTCAAGATAAGTTATACGAGATCTTAACTATCTAATACATGTGATAGACAGCTGAGGAAGGTCTCTCTTCTCCTCTGTCTCTTTCTTTTTTCCCACTCTGTTCCTGCATCTCTCTCTCCACTGCCCACTTGTCCTCCGCCTCATCTTCTGTGTCTGATGTTTTATTTCTGGTGCGTGTGATGGTCGACAATGCCCTGTTATCAAAGCCTCAGTTGCCCTGTGCGGTTCTGCCCACAGTTGTGCCCCACGCAGGGAAACTCCATCCCATAATATAACCCTGCCCGTGGAGACGGGTTGATGTGGGCATGGAGTCTTTAACAGTGTGATCCAGCCCGTTCCACAGAGGATTAGGCTGCTGAGAATATGGCATTGTGATACTGCAGTGTAAAAAGACACAAGCCACTGTACTGAGAATGGTTATGCCTCATAAGTTTGCGTTTGCTTGTGTTTTGTGTGCTTGATTTGCAAATCCAATCATCTGTCATATTTGTGATTTGTTTTCAAGCAATGGAGTATGTTTCAACACAAAATACACACACAAGTACACACTCTCACACACACACACACATGTAAGTACACACACACACACACACACACACACACACACACACACACACACACACACACACACACACACACACACATACACGCCACAAGTTGCACAAATTTACATACACATTGCAGTTTGCTTCCTTTAATTTAACATTTCCTTTTCCCTTCTTTGTCTTGGTTTTTTTTGCCACCATTTGTAGGGACTGACTCCAATAAATCCACAACAAAAGCATTATTCACAATGGATAATAAACGATATTTAGTCATCCAAAAACAGTCTACTGAAATATATTTTTCCGATTTTGTGACAATCTAATCAACTCACTCTAATTACAAAGTATTGATTAAATCATACACTCGAAACTATATTTGATCTGTAACCTTTTCGCTCCACATGTATTGAGTGAAAGGAGAGATTAGGCTCTTTCAACTGGTTTGAAACACTTGGAAAACCAGACAAGGTTGGTGAATGCTTTTCCAAACGGAAGCTGAATTGTCTGCGTGATCATTCAGAGAATGGGAGATTAGCGAGACAACATTAATTAAGTGGGCTGCATTAAACGTATGCAAAACACACACATGTGGATAATTAACATCTCCCTGGAGACAGCTAATTGATAGGTAGTTGTGACTAAGAAGACAAGGGGAGTAGGCAGGGGGCAAGCAGCATAAAGCCAAACCTTTACATCAGATCCCAGCAGCTTAGGCCACTAGAACATGTGTTGTGTTACCAGGCCACAGAGACAGGAGCATTGGTTATCTTGGAGTATTTATTTCTCTGTAGGCATATTGGAAATTCCTTTGCCTGATGATATAAAATGGGTTCTTTAAATGGCTCACACAGAAATATAACGAAAAAAGAAAACCTCACTGGCAGAATTTCCGTTTCCATCCCAGACTTCTTCGGCTGACTAAGATAAAATTGCCTCTCTAAACAGACTAGGGAATCGAATATGAAAGAGCGATCACTGTTGGAGGGAGAGTGTGTCAAACAGCAGTTTCCCCTCCGCGCCGCAGTCGGGATCACTTTCGCTCAGTGATCAGTGTGTTTGAACTTTCCCGAGTGACTGGCAGGCTTGGCAAGGTGGGAAACCAATTATAAGCGGCGCAGCACTCCTTCCGAGATAGATGGCTGTGGGGAGCTGTATATTCGGTCGGAGTTTGCGTGCGTGGGAAGGGGCTCCGAGATTGACACACAACTCACACAGACAGATTGCTGGGATTCCTGGTTTCCCACAATGCCTTGTGCCGCACTATCCCCCCAGCCACCCACCCACCCTCTCGCCCCCGCAGGGCCTGTAAACAGATTGATGGATCTCGTCCTTCGGGCCAGTAATCTATCTGCTATTTTATTTAGTGGCCCGAGCAAGTCCAGTAAAGACCGGCTCTAAGTCAGGCGGTGCACGTGCATTGAAGCCTCAGCGACATTCAGAACCCGCTCAAGGTCGGGCCAGCAACATCATCTTGGCAATGGCTGGCAGTAAACACAAATCACACATTTATTTATTTGTTTTTACCCCCTGCTCGTGGAAGTCAAGGTTGCCTCCTTTAATAGACAGTAGGGGCATCCGGTAGGCTAGAGTACAGTAGGGAAAAGAAAGAGTTCCGCACAAGAAGACAAAAAGCTCCACAAAGTCCCTAAACTAAACCATGTCTCCACTCATTCACTGTGTACATTTGGCATGTTTCATGTTTTTTTTTTATTTTATATTTTTATCCCATTTCAGTTTAGCGGTGGAGACTATTCTCATTCTGTCATCCTCGTGCCCTTCTCTCTCTCTCTCTCTCTCTCTCTCTCTCTCTCTCTCTCTCTCTCTCTCTCTCTCTCTTTCTCTCCTTCTCTCTCTTGCGCACTATCCTTCTCTTTCTTTCTCTTATTCAGCCTGGCCCCTGTCCAAGCCCTTGGCATGAGTGCAGAAATGGCAGCCGGCTTGACTCTTGTTTCTCCCCACTTTTTCATTAGAATTAGTCCTTATCGCTCTCCAAGGACAGCCCTCTTAATTGCATCCCTTTGCCTGTCACTCTGGCTCTGTGTTTACTGTTTCACACCAGGGGAACAGGGAGCTTTAAAGGGCCTGTCAGATTAGTGCCTTTTGACAGGTCTGGAGTCTGTCCGTGTGGGTGTGCTGTGCTGTGGTGGTGGTATTGTGCTCTGTCTTTCTGTGTGTACTGTGTGTGTGTGTGTGTGTGTGTGTGTGTGTGTGTGTGTGTGTGTGCATGTGTGCGTGTGTGTGTGTATGTTCTTTGCATATATAACATGTTTGTGTGTTTTTTGTGTATATAAATTTACTGAGCTGTGGTTTGTGTGTCTTAGTTGTGTGTCTTAACTGTTCTGTTCTGTCAATTCAGTGATTCCCTACTCCTACCCCCCTTCATTTCCTCCTGCCCCCGGCTCCATCTCTCCTGACTTTACAGTGGTGCTGTAAATGACTGGATAGCAGATGTTGTTCATGGTCCACGTGCGTTCCCCCCTTATCTCTCTCCCGGGAAGCCCATATGATCGCATTATTTTCCCATTAAATGTTGACAGGCCGGTAAAATATGTGCATTCTGTTGACTCACTCATGT
The DNA here is from genome assembly GCF_017589495.1 of Alosa alosa. Taxonomy (NCBI): domain Eukaryota; kingdom Metazoa; phylum Chordata; class Actinopteri; order Clupeiformes; family Clupeidae; genus Alosa; species Alosa alosa. The sequence continues at coordinate 12,050,179 of NC_063197.1, forward strand.
CTCTGGCCTACAATTAAAACCCCCCGAGGTAGAGGTGGGTTATAAACGAGTCCAACGAGAGAAAAACAAACATCGCGTCATATCATGCCGAGCCTTTTGGACGTGTTGCATTCTACAGGAGAGAGAGATGAGGGTGAACTGAACACAGACCATGACCGTGTGAATGCAGTGTGCTGTGTGTGAGTTTGGTTGTATCCTTCCACACGGAGATGTATTTATGGTCATGAGTGCTTTGTACCCACCTGTACAGGTAAAGTCCTTCCTATAGTCCTCCCATTCAAGCATACCTCACCCCATCCCATCCCACCACCACACACCCATCTTTGTGTTCCTATGTGTGTGTGTGTGTATGTGTGTGTGTGTGAGTGTTTGTGTGTCTGTGTGCGTGTACATGTGTGTGTATGTGTGTCTGTCTGTCTGTGTGTCTGTCCATTTTGGTCTACAACTCATTTCACCTCATCCATCAGCTATTTCCATTTTCCTCTTGCAGAATGGCCAGATCAGTTTGCTGGACTTTGACGCAGAACTTGGCATGGTCAACCAGGTAAGACATCAGACATAAGCTGTAGCTGTGGACTGCCCCTGGATATCCTCCCTGCACACCCCCAGACAGACAGTGAAATAGCGAGTGACACCTCTCCTCTCCTCTCCTCCTCTGTGGCTTGGATGGTTAATGAGAGACCCAATCCCATGTGACCCTTTCAGACCCAGCTAGCCAGTGCCCCATCACCCCCCAGCCACCCTAACCCCTCCAGATGCACTCTCCTCTCTCACTCCCTCTGGCCCAGTGCCTTGCTCAAGAGCTGATGATGCCAGGAGCCATGCCAGTCACTCAGGCGCACCGCAAAATGTCTGTGAGGTGACTTCCCAGTAATATCCAAGCATGCATCTGTGCTGCCTCCACACACACACACACACACACACACACACACACACACACACACACACACACACACACACACAGACACCACCTGCACTGCCTTTTCCTGCACACACACACACACACCATGCATGCATGCACGCGACGACGCACTTATACGCCTACACACACACACACACACACACACACACACACACACACACACACACACACACACACACACACACACACGCCTACAGCGTGACCCCTTTGGGGAGGCCTTCACTCAGGTTCTAAAAGGTCAGCAGCTTAGCTCCCTCCAGGGACACAGGGGGGAGGATGGTGTGTGGGTGCGTGTGCTGTGCGTGTGTGCGTGTACATATACTGTACATACACACACACACACACATGTGTGTGTGTGTGTGTGTGTGTGTGTGTGTGTGAGAGAGAGAGAGAGAGAGAGAGAGAGAGAGAGTGTCCCTACACCCCCTGAGGAACACACAATCATAAAAAATGAGCTCAGTGGACCCATAGCAGAGTGATAACATCCGGCCGTTATCTCGCGACGAAAAAGGAGATGGGTGGTGGAGTGGCTAGGGTGGAGGGAAAGGGGCACTGCATCTACCGGGCCGTCAATTCTCCCCCCGCGGCGACATCTTGGAGAGGTGGGATGGAGAGAAATGAAGCCTCTCTTCATATAGAGGGGTCCGGGGTGTTTAGCACTCGGGCTGTGTCGGCGGCTCCCGCGTTAGCGGCCCTTATCTTCTGCCAGTCATTTTAAAAGGCTGTGTAGCCATTCTGCTTCCCACTATAAATGTCACGCCTCCGGATCCATTTTCTGATAGTGGAATAAGAACGTCATGCTCTACATGTGACCTATAAATTAAAAAATAAGATACAGTTGGAGATGGAGAGACAGAGAGAGAGGGGGATAGAGAAAGAGAAAGAGAGAGAAGGAAAAAAACAAGATATTCTAAGAAATTGCATTCATTTTCCCCATAAGAAATTATCCGTGACTTGATTTATGCAAATCTTTGACCATGTATTTGAAGCTTTAAAAGTCTTTTATGGCTAAATATAGGCTGTTCAACTTAGGGGGATGGGGGGGGGGGGGGTTGGGTAGGATAGGGGGGGGTGGGGGTCGGTGCTTGTGCTGCTGTCTCTATGCTGCCGGAGCTCTGAGCGCTCTGAAACAGCGCTTATAGAAAAAGATGAAAGGTCTATTTAAGCTGTCAAGTAGCCCACACAGGCATTTCATCTGTGCCGCAGAGCAGGCGCCATGGCGGTCTCTGTCCACTGAGCGCTGTACAGGGGACATATTTCTCTGCTGACTTTTATCTCCGTGGGCACGGAAATTGAGGAGGAGCCCCAGAGTTTGCTGTGTCCCCACTAACTGTAAGGAGGCCGAAGCGTGGCCAGTTCAAGGGTCACCACAAACGTAAGGTGTAGCTTGTCTGGTAATCGGTACACCCTATGGGTAGGTGTGTGTGTATGTGTGTGTGTCTGTGTGTGTGTGTGTGTGTGTGTGTGTGTGTGTGTGCGGTGTGTGTGTGTGTGTGTGTGTGTGTGTGTGCGTGTGTGTGTGTGTGTGTGTGTGTGTGTGTGTGTGTGTGTGTGTGTGTGTGTGCGTGTGTGTGTGTGTGCGCAGTGTGTGTGTGTGTGTGTGTGTGTGTGTGTGTGTGTGTGCGCCTTTCACCACCACCCCTTTTATCATTCCTCCTCATCCACGTCATTGTCCATGACTCACCCCTCAGAGCTAGAGAGCTGGCTGCTGTGTGCCCGCAGGTAAGTGGCATGCACCCTTTTGTCAGCGCTGTGAATGGCATGGCTGGAGATCGCCCGGTGGGCATTGTGAGTGGCATTTAAACGCGCTCTGACATGCACTCTGTCATTTGCAGAATATCAACCAGTTAGAGCTTTTCGGAGACATGTCCACCCCCCCAGACATCACCTCACCTTCGGTAAGTACACACACATGCACACACACACACACACACACATGCACACACACACACACAATAATACACACACACACACACACACACACACACACACACACACACACACACACACACACATCACACACACACACACACACACACACACACACACACACATAATACACACACTCACAGACACATACACATTCATTCACACACACCAATTGGGATGTCCTTTCCACCTTGAACTCCTGTGGACTGTTGGCAGGGTGAGGTGGTGCAGCCGTCAGACAGATGGGAGCTTGGTTGAAGCGGAGACAGATAAATCACCCTCGTCTTTGTTGAACTCTCTCTTTGGTGGCCAGTTCGCCCGTAGAATGAAATCATATTTTTTAAGTACTGCCAGTATTTCATGATATAATTAAAAAGACTCCCAAAAGCAAGCAGTTTGCCCCATTAGTGGGCCATTATTTTCAGCTGAGATAAATGGCGCGCCCACTATTGGGTCAGATTGGATATGGGTATGACCTCAGATTTATTGACTTTTAATTGAGCTTTTATCATAATCTTCCTGACTGGTTTGACTTGTGATAATGATGACACAGTGTTATTATCTCCTCAGTATTTGAAAGCAAACATGTCCGGTGTGTTGGTCAGGGCATGCAGAGGGTTTTTATTCTTCTCTGGTCACTTGTAGAATAAGTAGAGCAAGGCTTTTTAGCTGATGATATATGGGGCAACTTTCTGAGCAATGTTGCTGGGCAACCACGGAACCAGTTCCATGTGGTCTGATTGAATGATAGTGTAAATTTGCCTACTGATGGTGATTAGTGAGGTTCCCCCTTCCCTGTGAAGCGCTTTGAGTGTCGAGAAAAGCGCTATATAAATGTAACGTGTTGTTGTTCTTGATGATTAAAGTTCTCTAGGGAACTCTGTGTGTGTGTGTGTGTGTGTCAGTGTGTGTGTGTATGTAGCTGTTCCGTTTGACCTTTAACCTTTGCGTGTCCTCCCCATTAGACTCCTGCCTCTCCGGCCAACACGCTGGACCCCTCGCTGGCCCACCAGCCCCCGTCGGAACTCTTTGCCCCCTTCAACCCCGCGTCCGTCCCCTCAGGTAGGTCACTCAAACCTCCGGTCTCTTTCAACCCCCATGTCCATCCGCGCGCGCAGACACGCACACACACACACACACACACACACACACACACACACACACACACACACACACACACACACACATAGTGCTCTTTTCTGAACACTGAGTTCCCATAATGGGTTGAGGAAGGACAGAGTAAATGCTTATTTTCCTCTGTCTAGTCATTTATGTGGCCGCTTTGTGTGTGTGTGTGTGTGTGTGTGTGTGTGTGTGTGTGTGTGTGTGTGTGTGTGTGTGTGTGCTGCTCAGTGCTTATGCATGCCTGATAAACCAGCCTCTCATCTCTTCCCCACTGCAGCAGCCAGGTCTGTTGCCCTTGCTCATAAAACACAACCTTGGTTGAGCACAGCACATTTCAGATGTGCCTGTGTGTTTGTGTGTGTGTGTGTGTTTGTGTGTCTGTGTGTGTGTGTGTGTGTGTGTGTGTTTGTGTGTGTGTGTGTGTATATGTGTGTGCGTGCCTACATGTCTGTGGGCCCCTGCAGCTCTGTCTCGAATACACCCCACTCCACATTTGTTTATCAAGGCCAGTCTCACAATTGCTTAGACCCAGAGCCTCTGTCACAGCAGCCCCTAGCACACACACTTATGTGGGTGCAGCAGTAGCAGCAGCAGCAGCAGCGTGGCCTGCCGGCTGTGTTTCCTCTCTCCCGGCCGGTCTGTAATGCCATTGCACATGGACGGTCCCCGCCTCTTAGAAGGGGGTTTACAGGAGACAAACGCTGAATCCTATTTCTCTTCCCTTTTGCCCATTTCACTGCATTTGGAGTGCCCTCCACTGGGTCGTGCTCCTTCAGGATGGAGGTACGAGGGTTCGGGGTTCAAATCTCTACCTAGGAAACGGCACAACACTGTTTGTCTTCAGAGTAAATTTGCAGGACAGATCAAAGACAGGTAGGCGTGGAGGGGAGGGAGGGGGGGCTATGAATGCTGGACTACTGCACTGACGAGTGTGAGGAAAGGTAGATGGATGTCTGAGGAGAAGGAGGAGGAGAAGGAGATCGGGCGGGGGATTGGATTGGGCCGGGGCTGAGCTGGTGATGAGGTGTGCTGGGTTTATGTGGGAGCGCCCGATTGCAAGAGGCAGGGGAGTGCTCGTTAGAGCAGCCACGGTTCAGACAGGGCATAGCACTGCACAGCACAGCTTGGCATGACACAGCATAGCTACAGGGGCCTCCTGTTGGACCAGAGGCATTTTGAACACTGATGGAAGCGCGTCCGGAACAGCGGAAAGGAGGCGAGGGCTGAATGCACAACAGTGTCTGGAGGAGAAGCCAACGTAGGGTTAGGGGGGACTAGGATGTGTGTGTGCGCGAACGTGTTTATGCATGTGTGTGTGTGTGTGAGTGTGTGCGTGCCTGTGTGAAGTGTACGGTGTGCCCAGCTCTCTGGTAATTGCTGATGCTTCTGGGACATCTGGCACAGACAGATTGACTTAGAGCTCGGCATGTAAACAGAATGCCATTGAAATGCACGGGACGGCATGATTTATCGCGCCTGCGGTCTGTGCCCGACGCCCCCCACCCTGCACCATCAACCGCTCCCTTCCCCGACACTTGGCACGGTAAACAAGGGGGACTGGGCACGAGCCCACCTGCCCAAACAAATCTTTTACGGGCTATTTCCGGTAAGGCGGAAGGTGGCTATTCTAGATGTCCAAGTTATTTTCCGATTGAAAAAAAAGAACACCACAGGTTTTAGTGTGGGGAGTATTAAATTAGAACAGTGTTGCAGCATTTGTTGAGGGCAGATTAAGAAGGGAAGAAAAACACACAGAAAATAGATAAATAAATAAGTGAGACAGAAAAGAGTAATTGAATTTCTTTTCAACATCACCACCGGCGCAGAAGCTCTATTTCTCGCACTCCCGAGCAGAACAACGCAAGACGGAAAATAACAGCGGGACAGTAGGAGGAAGCGATGCCTTTTACAGAGGATCCAGGTGCATCCTGCTCCTCATCTCATTCACTGGCAGATAGATCCACATGTCTGTCTGTGTGTGTGTGTGTGTGTGTGTGTGTGTGTGTGTGTGTGTGTGTGTGTGTGTGTGTGTGTGCACGAGTGTGTGGAACACATGGCAAAATAAACAGCAGTCAGATCTCTATGAATCCAGAATACATCTCATTCTCATCTCCTGCTCGGGCTCATCGGAAGCGTCTTTGACAGTTTTGTCACGCGTTGAGTCGCTTACTGTCACTTGTATTTTTTTTTTTTGTCGCTCGCAGATTGACGAAAACGGACTGACAGAGTTTGGAGAGAGACTCTCCCATCTCTCAACAGCTCTCAGACCTCCCGCTGACAAACCAAGCTCTCCTCAACTGCCAGTACACAAAACAAGATAACACACTCGTATCCGCAAACCCACTTGCACCCCTGAGCCGCTCAGCCAAGGCCTACCGCTGCGCGCAAAACACGAGCCTTATTAAATCAGTTTTCATCAAATAATGATTAAAGCAAACGTTGCATTGATCTTTAGCCCCAGATAAACATAATGATTTATGCCTCCAACTGTAAGCCCACCTCTGCCCTCTCCAGTCTCAATTAAATCTTCAGACTACTGTAAATATGTGTTCAATGAATCATTCATTTAGGTTCAGAGGAGTGCTGGTGGATAGGACTTTCCACGGATTCGTGATGAACAGAGTGCTCTTCAGAGTGCTCCTACTCTTACTGCGTCAGTGCTAAGGCGTCCCTGAAGTCAGAGGCAGTCAGTTTTGTCAAAAAATGTGTCTCCTTTCTGTGCTCTGTACCGCCTCAATCTTGTAACATCTTTCTCTGCTCTTGAACGCTTGATGAGTGCCGTTCTGGGTACAGCTGCCTATTTTCACTTTTAGAAGTGCCTTCTCTGTTATTGCCGGCCGCCATTTTGTCACTGTTGATGCTTAATGAATGCACAGTATATGGAGTTCTTAAAGGCCCCTCATTTCTCGTTCTGAAGCCAGGCAGAAAATGTGAGATAAGTCAGCTTTGACAAAACAGAGCGGATAGCAGAGCATCCTGGGGGATCTCTGTCCCTTTGCTAATGCCATGGTGCGACTAGACGTGAGGCAGAGATACGATTGAGGTTCACAGTGCAAATGTGCGCCCACGCTCAATCAGAGGGGAAAAAGGAAGACATATCTTAGAAGACAGAAAAGGAAGACATATCTTAATGACCTTGTTTAAATCTCTCGCTATTCATTAAGGGCTGCACTCATTGTACATTGTAATTACGACAGCCCGAGTCCACACTCTGACCATAAAGAGGGCCACGCTAGTGAGCGAGTGAGCGAGCTAGGATGAGAAATAGGCCAGGCTACTCCAGTAAAGGAGAAGAGCCTGGTCAACCTCGTCCAGTGTAGTCACACTTCTGAAGGCAAACAGGACAACGCATCTGTGGGCTGCTTTTATGGGCTGCACTCGTACAGTGATTCATTGTAAGGGAGGCTGCACACCCAGGTACAGAGAAACAGACTGGCTTGTCACGAAACTGTCTGTGAAATATGGCAGATGACAGCAGAGATCAACGTGAATTTTAAATCTGGATCTGCCAACCCAGAATATCAGTGAGGAGAAAGCATCAGAAGTCAAGTTCTGTATGACAGAACGTGAAGTAGGATTTAGTCAGTCATGATGTACCTCAGTTTACTGAATTTAACATCTGGTGAAAAAGATGGGTATAATTGTAGCACAGACATAAACTATTACCAACAAGCCATGAGAGAGATTGCCTCTAGGATTTCTGGGAAAGAGAATAATTTTTCTGCTCAAAGTGATTTAGTGGAAGATGCTAAATGAATAAGTGGAAATGTTGTTTTGAGTGAACTATAAAGCCAAGTGAAGTTTATACTGACTGTTGCAAGTCATGTCATGCAGCAGCTCCATGCTAAATGACAAGCTGTTAATAGATGATGTACCTGTATTGACTCATTCTCTTACTCTCTGTTCCAGGTTACGTTACGATGGGAGCCGTGCCGCCTGGACACTGGGCGCAGCAGCCGTTTGCGGCGCAGACCCCGCTGGCGTTCGGCGTGCAGTCCCCGGTGCCCATGGCTCAGGTGCTGCCCGGCGGCCAGCCGGTCATCTGGGGCCAGGCCAACCTCTTCCCCGCCACGCAGCAGCAGTGGGCGGCCATGGCGGCGGGCGCCTTCTCGCCGACGGCCTTCATGCCCACGCAGGCGGTGGGACCCCTGCCGGCCGCCATGTTCCAGACGCTGACCCCCATGGCCATGCCGCCGTCCTGTGAGACGCCGCCCGTGCCGGGACCGTCGGGGGTCACGGGCGGCGCCATGGGCGGAGGCCCCTGCTCCTCGTCGTCGGCCTCGTCCAGCCCACAGCACGGCGGCGTGGACCGGTCGCGGCAGAAGATGACCAAGGAGATGTTCAAGGATTTCCAGATGGCCAAGCCGCCGGCCATGCCGGCCCGTAAGGGCAGCGAGCAGCCCAACCTGCAGTGCACCACGGACGCTTTCACCAGCTACTTCAGCCGTGTGGGCATGGCGCAGGACGCGGATGACTGCGACGACTTCGACATCTCCCAGATGAACCTGACGCCGGTCACCTCCACCACGCCCTCCACCAACTCACGTGAGTGCCCACCACACACACACACACGCATCAGAGCATTCACTCACACACACACATACACACACACACACACACACACACACACACACACACACACACACACACACACACACGCACACGCATCAGAGCATTCACTCACACACACACACACACACACACACACACACACACACACACACACACACACACACACACACGCATCAGAGCATTCACTCACACACACATACAAATATACACACTCACAAATATACAGTACACACTCACACAGACATATGGTGAACACTCCTGTTTCCAATCATTTACTCATTGACCTGTATTTGCACGGTCATTCATATTAACTTACTGTAAGCTGTGCCCTACACGAAATGCATGCACACACACACACACACACACACACAAACATGGTCCTATGTGTATGCATACTGTATACACATTCAAAATTGTACACATACAGCAAACACAATGCCACATACACATGGAGACTTATAGTCTGTATTGATAGTGTTCATGTTTATAGTCATAACCATACAAATTCTTGACTCAAAAACATGTGTCTGGCATTTAAGTGTTGCCCTTCTCTCCCCCACACATCTCAGAAGAATGAGAAACACTAACTTTGCTTTATGCACACCTCTGGACCCCTGGAAAAAAAAACCTTGAAGCTTCCTGCTGTGTTTGATTTGCTCCTGACTTCCGTCTTGTTCACACTTTCTCCTGGCAGAGGTTGGCGAGGTGGCGTTTGATACCTCTGCCTACAGGGCTTTGTCTTTAGTCAGCGTGAAATGGCAATTAGTGACAGCCATGAGGGGCACACCGAGAGAGAGAGAAGGAGAGAGAGGAGAAGAGGAGCAGTGAGGGAGATGAAAGCGAGAGAGAGAGAGATAGAGAGGAAGAGAGAGAGAGAGAGAGAGAGAGAGAGAGAGTGTGAAAACAGACCTCTCCAGCTGAGATGGGGGGCCGTGGTGTTCTGTAATTACGCTGGATCCCGGGAGAATCTTGCTCTGTGTGGCTCACCCTGTTTGGGTCCCCTCGCCTGGGTTGGGCTAATTACTGCTCCACACAAGCACCGCACCACACCGCTTTTGTCACACACACACACGCTCAAACACACACACACACATATGAACACACCGTGTACACAAATATACAAAGACACTCACATATACACACTTTCATACACACAGAGTGACTAATACATACACACACACACACACACACACACACACACACACACACACACACACACACACACACACACACACACACAAATGTGCACACAGATATACAAAAACATTCACATACACACACTTTCATACACACAGAGTGACTAATACACACACACACACACACACACACACACACACACACACACACACACACATACTGTACACACACACACACACACGCACACATTTGTCTCCATCTGCAAATGAGAGCCTTGGGAGGTGTGATTCTTCTGTGTGAGGCCGTGCTCTTGACCTGCTCTGTTTGCCTGAGCGCCAGGCTAAGCACTGAAATGGTGGCGCAGCAACTGGGGAAATCACCAACTCCGTTACCACGGGCTC
>NC_063197.1:12062764-12095264 GCF_017589495.1 Alosa alosa
CATGATAGAGTGCTCTCGTAATGTATAAGCTGTGTATTCAATAATATAGATGCCATACATCATTATTGATATGGAGTGGGTTGAAATGCGTTTTCATTCAGGCCAGTCTTGAAAGCATTTGATTATTGGTCATGCGACAACTTCTGTCCACCTATTTATCATTCATCATGAAATGTTATCCCCATATGCTGCCCCATAGTATTCTTCAGATTGTAATGGTTAAAATGACTGCAGATATCCTCCATATCCTAATAAGCTATATTAAATATAAAATTGCTATATCTATATCTGTAATAAGTCAAGATATGTATATTATGTTAGATTCCAAATATAATTTGAAGCAACAGCCCAGTGCAACCCTTTCAAAGTTATGATTTGAAAGAGACCATAGAAAGGCCTGATTTCTAATAATATGTCCAGCAGCATACTGAGATCTGGTGATGAATCGCTGTTGAAACTGAGCCAGCTGGCGAGGTAATCATTCTTTCTTGATTGGGCAGTGTGTTTTTTTTTTTTTTTTTTCACGACGCTCGCTCCATGGCTGACCAACATTTGGACCCAATAATGCGTTAAATGAGCTCATGGAAGTGTCTGAGACATCATTAAGACCTTATTAATCGCACCCAGGTAGCTTTCATACATCAACCCCCATGGAGAAAACTCAGGGTTTCCAAAATCCATAATTCATCACTCGCTCTATATGACTGCATTTTAGAGGTGGATAAAATTGGAGAGAAGAAAAACGAAGGGCTGTTTCTTTTCCGGGGGTCATTAATATTTAAGTTTGATGGCGTGCGTTATGACCTTACGCGAGCTGGCCAGGAAAAAAGACCTCCTACCAAGAGACCAACTCTCACCTCTCACGCTCCAACGTGGGCAGCCCAGTCTAATGCTGAGTTGATTAGATAGACAGACAAAATGAAGCACTTTAAAAGCAAAGCCTGAGTACGACCATGGGGTCTGCAGGGATAACACTGGTGAATACCCTGAAATCATGCCCAAGGTCCAACTGATGAACATTTCATGACATGAATTATAATGGATTCCGTGAACTCCAAATCACCCACACACATTCAACGAATATGCGACTGTGCTTTATTTTAAGAAGCCTCAGGTAGTATGTGCTTCATGCTTCATTAATTAATTGGTACAGTGTGAGCCTTATGTAAGTCCTTGATGTTTCTAAGATGTGCTTATCATGAAGGTTAGGGTTAGATTTGGGTTGGTGTTCGTAACATGTAAAAGCCTTGACCTTACATGGGAGGGACATTGTATTAATTATTAATTCAGTTATTTCTATCTAAATAAGCTCAATATACTTAAGGCGACCTAGATTAAGCAAAGTTTGACCAAAACTACTTCTCACAATATTGAAGTGAAATTAAGTGCAGTATGTCAAAGGATCTTATAGGCAAACTGCATACATTGCTGTTAGAAAAGGTCTGGTTCTGGATGGTTAAGTGTTAGTACACTAATGACCCAGTCCAGTCCTGTAACACAAGGACACAGGAGCTGGGAATGAAGGCTTTGTGCAGCATTTCACATTCTCTGCTTTACTTGTTCAGAAGGAAATGGCGGCCGTGTGAGTCATCAGAACTAAGGACAAGGGGTGTTTCTACCTCTATTCAATCTGTTTCCCTCACTCTGTCTTATTCTGTTTCTCTCTCTCTCTATCTCTCTCTCTCTCTCTCTCTCTCTCTCTCTCTCTTTCTCTATCTCTCTCTATCTCTCTATATCTCTCTCTATATATATATATATATATATATCTCTCTCTATATCTCTTTCTCTCTCTTTCTCTATATATCTCTCTCTCTATCTCTCTCTATATCTATCTCTCTCTCTGTCTATATACCAATATCTATATGCTCTATATACTCTCTATATATATATATATATATATATATATATCTCTAACTTTCTTTGTGTCTCTCTCTGTTTCCTTTTTTCCTTTTCTTTTCTTTTTCTTTGCTTTCGTGCGAGGATATCTCTCAACCACCAGGTGAAATTGGACTCCCCTTTTCTTTCATTGCTTCTCACATGAAATGTCACCACACACTTTTCCACTGTGCACTTTTGCACTGTGCACATTTATATCTCCGGGTAGAAAAAAAAGAAAAGGAGTGAGGAACAAAAGCGGGTTTTATGCAACGCGGCGGATGTAACGGCCGTCCGAGGCGGCCCTGGTGGGCGAGCAGGTAAACAAGCAGCCTGTGGGGCGCTGATGATTTCCGACCGCGGACTTTTGCATCAACTGGTCCCTACACACTCCTCGTCAGAGGTGTTAAGAGCAACGTGTGGGTGGGGGGTGGGGGGGGGGGGGACCTAGGTCTCCAGAGTGCTCAGGGTAACTAAATGGACAGGAGAGCAAAAAGGAACAGGCAGAGAAGAGACCGACGCATGGGTTGTTGGGTCTGCTGATGGGAGACGGTGATTGTTGGGTGGGGGGGAGTGAGTGAATTTACTTGATGGAGAAACTGAATGAATACATAAAGAATGGATGGAGGGAAGGTTGAACAAATAGATGGATGGATGGATAAATTCAACTTTGGCTCTCCTCTTACTGTATGTCCTCTTCATGCTGCCTCTGCTAAGCTTCTAAATCAAATCACCTGTTCCTCTCTTCCCCTTTTTGCCTCTTTTTATTTCCCCCTCTCCTTTTCTCTTTCTTTCCCTCTTTCATTTCCCTTCCTTTCTTTTCCTGTCTCCACCTTTTTACCTCTTATCTCTGTCCCTCCACACCCTCTCTCTCTCTCTTCTTTCTCCCTCTCCCGCTCCCTCGTTTCCTCCACAGGCTGGAGACGCCCAGTCTCCCTCCACGAGTGAGCCCAGTGCTGATCCGTCTGAGCAGGACAGTCCACAGGTCGGTAGCTAGATAGCAGCAGGTCAGGGTAGGTATCTGTCCTCTTTTCTCTTCTTCTCTCTTCGTGCCCCCGCTCGGCTTGGTGTTGGCCTGCTCCACCTAGACGTTGACCACGCTGACCACAGCACAGCACGCCTCCACCACCTCGCCATCACATTGACCCACACATCGTGGCCATGTGTTGTGGTGCATCTCTCTCTATCTCTCTACTCTATATACGTATCTATCTATCTATCTATCTATCTATCTATCTATCTATCTATCTATCTTTCTATCCCCCTCTATTCTTCTATGCCTGTCTTGGTCTACCTCTCTCTCTCTCTCTCTCTCTCTCTCTCTCTCTCTCTCTCTCTCTCTCTCTCTCTCTCTCTCTTTCTTTCTCTCCCTGTCTTTTTCCTATCCCCCTCTATTCTTCTATGTCTGTCTTGGTCTACCCCTTTCTCTCTTTCTCTCTCTCTGTATTTCTTTCTCTCTCTCTCTCTATCAAGCTCCTCTATCCCATGCCGCCGCCCTTGCCTGCTGCTACGCTAGTGTGATGATGGTATGTTACAATATTATTATGTTGTTTTTTGTTTTTTTTTTTTTGTTTTTTGGCTGTAGCTTTTCTCTCCTCAAGCTCCTGAAGTACGTGAGTACAAACCTGCCTGGGACCCACTGCAATGTTTCTGAGAAACATCGTGACATTGGCATGAGTTACATCCATGACCTCCATGAACGCTCGACATTCGTCAAATTCCTTCACCATGTTGTTTTAAAGGAACTGAATTTGAACTGATGTTCTCTTTTTCACTGCGCTTGTCAACCTCATGTACTTCACATTGTAACGAAACAGCACAACACAACAGACACTCTGAGGTGATTGTAAAACTGTTTGTGCGTTAAGCATTCTCAGATCTGAACGTCATCTCGGCGGCAAGTTTTTCGCTAGCTCCGACGCACAGACAAAAAAAATAAATTCAGGTCTCGAAATGAAGCATGCATAAATAAGTCTCTCTGCATCATGCATGCGTATTAAAGCAGCCAGTCTGAAGAGCTGGAGCAGGAAAAGCAGAAGTGTAAGTTTGTGGAAATTACTATTTTATTTAATTTTTTTGCAAAAAAGTGCAAATACAAATCTAGATGTAGTATAAGCTAGACCGAATCAAACTACAGTGCATTCATTTCATCGACACATAACATATAATAAATAAAAATACACACATACGCAAAAAGAAAATTAAATAAAACAAATAATGACATACAAGGGTTACACTCACACAGTAACACAATCTTAATTGTGGAAATGACTAAGGGTGTGAGAGCCACAGGCAGTGATGACAGCACACCCCCCAACCCCTCAACCCCCACACACACACACACACACACACAGTCTCCCCCACAGGAGTTTAACACCGGGAGAATAGGCTGGCAGTGTCTGGGACTTTTATGAACTTTCATGCAGCTTTTTATGGAGGTGTCATCAGAAAACCCTTTGTTCTCTCTCTCTCTCGTTCTTTCTCTCTCTCTCTCTCTCTCTCTCTCTCTCTCTCTCTCTCTCTCTCTCTCTCTCTCTCTGGCCTGTCAGCCCACACCAACACCATGACTGATCGCTGACTCCATAATAATACCTCCTGGCACTCAAACGCTCGGCAGGAAAACACAAAATTATTATATTCTCCTCACTTTTGCTCGCTCTGTCGTCTTTGTCTGCAGAGCAAATTTATTGCCTAGCTTTAGTAACTGGGTCGAACAATAGCCCCCACTCACTCGTCTTCCATCCTGGAGTGTGTGATGTCTCCAGTGATTTTAAATAGAACAGCACACATGCACACACACACACACACACACACACACTTACATCTTACGATAGAGCGTTTTTATCAAAGTATGTTTTAAGTTTCTTCAAGTCAAGTCAACAATTGATACATGGACGCATGATGTAGATCTAGCAATCCATGTGAAAGTGCCCAAGCTATCAAGTATGTGTGTGAATTTGCAGTCTTCCCAAATTTCTTCACATCCAGACATACGGTAGTGTGGCTGTCATGCATTCTGGCTATTTCAACTGCAGGCCATCTTGCCTTTTCTATGTGGACCCTGGGGACTAACAAGGTCACAGGGTGTTAGAGTGGACATTCTTCAGTAAAAGGTCCAGACTCTTGAAATGTTATCGCTTTATTCTTCTTATTCTTCTCCCTCCTGCTTCAGTTAGTGATGCAGGCTACAGAGGGCCCTACATGTGAATGGTAAACGTGAAAGTGAAGCCATTCAAACCCCCCCCCCACACACACACACACACACACACACACACACACACATACACTGACTCCTTCCCAGAATCCCCCTGTCAGTCCACAGCATCCATATGCTGCTATCCAGTATCATCAAAAATGCATTAAGCCCAGTAATGGGCACCTGTGCAAGAAGCTTAGGCCACCTGTGCTTAGCGCACAGACCCCTGCTGTGGCCCAACCCCCCCTCACACACACACACACACACACACACACACACACATACTTCCATCTCCTAGCGCTGTCATGCAAAATGTAATAGTGCTGCAAAACTCAGCGACATGCCCCCCCCCCCCCTCCCTCGCTCAACCCCCCCCCCCCTTTTTCCCCCTCCTTCTCCCGGAGCATATGATGTGGAGTGACATGTGTTTGTGGCTCGGGGACCCAAAGTGTTTTTCCTCAGACTGACACCACTTAGCCCCCTTCTTTCACTACACACCACCACCCTGTACCCCCCCCCCCCCCCTCCACCCCCCTCCCAGTGGCCACATGCGTGAAATGGCACATTCCTTCGGTTCACTTAGCGATTCTGCTCGGCTCAGATGGAATTCTCCATGACCAAGGGGGAGGGAGAGAAAGTGTGTGTGAGAGAGACAGATAGAAAGAGTGACAAAGGCAGAGAGAGAGAATGTGTGTGTGTGTGTATGTGTGAGAGATAGAGAATATGTGCATGTGTGTGAGTGAGAGAGAATGTGTATGTGTGTGTGTCTGTGAGAGAGAGAGAGAGAGAGAGAGAGAGACAGAGACAGGGATACAGAGTGTGCGTGTGTGTGAGAGACACTGAATGAAGTGATGCTGGTTAGATCCCCATGCGTGCCAGTGGCCAGTGGCATGCAGCTCCATGTCTGGCCAGCTCTCCGCTGGCACGCCTGCCTGCCTGCCCACTCCTGCCCTCCCGTGACTGGGAGGGGTCTGGACCCAGAGCAGCTGGCACGGCCGAGGGTGGATGGAGCCTGGATGAATCACCAGAACGGATGCTTCTACACCAGTTAGGGCCACTCTAACACTGATGCTTACCTCAGGAAGTCTGTCTCTCTCTCTCTCTCTCTCTCTTTCTCTCTCTCTCTTTCTCTCTCTCTCTTTCTCTTTCTCTCTCCCTCTCTCTCTCAATTTAATTCAGCTTCATTGGCATGACAGATATTTTAAGCATTGCCAAATCAATTAATTATAAGAACATACAGAATACATGTCAAACATGGTAGCCATAGATATATGCATCCAAAAGGAAATTCTCTCTTCCTCCCTTTCTACCTGTTTCTTCCCTCTTGGTCTGTGCCCATTTGCTTTGTCTTTTTTTCTTAAGGTAGTTTACCTCCAGTGTCTAGTTAGGGTGTAGAGGAGGTTTCTCCAAAGTGTAGCTTGTCTTCAGGGAGTATAAAAAGGCCCTGTAGTAGACATAAAACTGTTCATTTACCTCAAGGACAACGGCACTGCTATGAGTTCAGGAGTTCTCAGTCTTGCCCAGGGCCTTCGGCGGAATATTCCGACATTTGCCTCTAGTACTTTTCAGAGACTCTCAGAGCTGCAGAATTCTTTCTTGCTTTCTTGCTTGATTCCCCAGCCCCCACCCCACCACTCATCTTTTAGGTGTTTATTTTTGTGACTGCAGTGGGAGTAAAAATGCACAAGTGAGTCATAATTGGTCTTGCAGTCAGTTGTTTGTCTACAGTATGATTCAGAGCAATGAAAAAGACGCCTCTCTGTGTAGCTCTATGGGGCTTCGGGCGTTCTCTTATAATGTTTGGCGAGCTAAGGGAGCGGAATACATGTATCTACCGACAGAGCAACGGCCAAATATATTACTATTAGGCACACCACTGCCCTTTGGTGGCCAAAAGGGGGAACTGCAGAGAACAAGATGTTTGGTCCCAACCCTAACTGCCACTTGCAGACACTCCTAAAAAGTGCTTGTGTACTGATATTACAATGAGAAGTACATGTTGAAGCAAGTTGTACAATGTATTTACTGATCTACCTTTTTCCCCAGGGATTGGCTGATGACAATTGTAATAATGATTCATAGTATTTCATAGTATAAGTCAGATCTAGTAGGCTACCTGCAGTGATCAGATGTTAAGTAGCTTGTTTAAACATTGTTACTTTTTTATTTTTCTTTCTTACTTTTGTTCATTACACCTTTACAGTTTTGTCTCTTATGTTAACCTGCTGAATGTCACATTTCTATTAGTAGGACAGTCGTGTTTTGACATACAACTTGGAACATAATGTTACACAAGTCAATGACATGAGTCATTTATGTCAAAACATGTCATGCCCATATTCTTACTAATGTGTAAGTAATGTCATAATGTGCGTGTGTGTATAGCATAGAGTTTGAGGAGTGTTTAGGGTGGAGAGTGGAGTGACTGTGTGCAATGGTGTGGCCATGCTGACCATCACGCTTGTGTGTCCACAGGGGAAGGATCCTCTCTACGCCCAGATTAACAAAGGACAGAAGTGAGGGGGGACAAAGGGACAAAAACACACTGCACAGATCTGAACAGCACTGGGGAGAGAGTGGGAGACCTGCAGTCTGGAGTCCAGTCACACTCCTGGCTCTGTGTGTGTGTGTGTGTGTGTGTGTGTGTGTGTGTGTGTGTGTGTGTGTGTGCAAATGTGTGTGAATGTGTGTGTGTGTTTCGTAGGATCAACAGATAAAGAGAGAGATTGTGTGTGTGTGTGTATGTGCAAATGTGTGTGAGTGTGTGTGTGTGTTTCGTAGGATCAACAGATAAAGAGAAAGATTGTGTGTGTGTGTGTGTGTGTGTGTGTGTGTGTGTGTGTGTGTGTGTGTGTGTGTGGGTGTGGCATTCAGAGCTCCACTGCGACAGGTCTCAACCCGACCTCCATGGTCCTTTTCCTCCAAGCAGCCATCTTCTCCCGTCAGAGCAGCAGCAGCCGTCACCACCACCCAGCCAGCCCAGGCCACAATCCCCCCTTAGCCCCACTTAATGACCTCCCCTGGGGGGACAAGAGAAAGCTCTTCTCTTTAGCCCCATCTCTCTTTCTTTCTCTTTCTCTCACTCCCTCTCTCTTTTTCCCACTCCATCTTCTCCCTCTCTTCTTTGTCAAGTCGTTCCTGCTACACTGTGCTCCCCTCAATCCATGTTAATATCCCTGATGGACGGTGGTCTCTCCCTGCTCTCACTGCTTCAGTGCAAAACTGGACGGATCCTCAGTGGCAACATGATCCGATACCGCCACCCACATAGCCTTACTGGTCCTCTTTCTCTTCGTCTCTTTCTATTTCTCTCTTTTCTGTCTGTTCCTTCTCTCCCTCTCTCTCTCTCAGCTTCTCTCGCCTCCTCTTCCTTTAAAGACTCTGAACTGAGACCCCGCGTTGACAGAGAGAGACTTTTGCAGAGAGGAGCGCCCGTCAGACTCCTTCAAAACACTGAAGGGAACTCACACACACACACACACAGATGAGCACACAAGTCCCTGGACACACACACACACACACACACACACACACATGCACACCCAAATAACACACTGGAGGATATAGATCAGCAGAACTGACTCAGCCACATCAGACCCAGCGGAGCCGATACCCTCGCCGCTTCTCTCTCCATACGTGCCCTGAGACCCGCGCCAGCCGCACCAGTCCTTCGGCTCTGGTCTCTCCGTGCAGAGATCCACCACATCCATCCATCCATCCATCCACTTTGGGGTTATTCTGCTGCTAAGGGAGCTATGCAGAGAAATTGAATCACAAAAACAAACTTAAAAAGGACAAAGACGCTGTTCTGGTGCACTCAGAACCACACAGAACACACACTCAAGGAGTGACTTTTGCCAAAATCCTCCTCAAGCGAAAGACTTTCAGGAGGAGGACGTGTGCGAAGGCGTTGGAAACGTCAGTCCCCCAAGGAGTGGTGGGGGACATGAAAGAGGGAGGGGAGGGAGAATTAAAAAGAAAAGGGAAAAAAACAAGCATAAAGATTCTGTGATCGGACTGTTCCTTCTCTATAGCTTTTGTACTATACTAATGAAAAAAGGGACAAATTGAAATGGAATTTTTATTTTATAAGTCAATTGAGCCATTGAGGTCAACTCTAGATGCATTTTAGAGTTGTTACGGCTTTAAGGCATCAGACCATTGGTTTGCCAAACTCATTTTGTAAATAATAACAATAATGATGATGATAATGATAATAATGATGATAATAATAATAATAACAATAGTATTCATTTTGTCCAGGGGACATCTGTGCCATAAAATAGGCAGGCTCCAGTGATGCAAATTCTCAGTGGAACATAAGCAATACCAACTCATGTTCTCCATTGCCCCCATGGTTTTTGTTGTCCAGAGCCCACGTTTAGCAGTTTGGTTCAGCCGTAGTGATGGTCCAGATTGGTGTCTGGCGACGCTGGCCAATTGAACTTGAACTGCAGCCAAGCCTGTTCTTCACGGTGTGAACGGGGATATACAAATTACACCAGGAGCATCCATGTCCTCTTGTCTAAGTTATTGTGTTCCTCCTCACCGTGTGGGTGTTAATGTCATTGCGTACCGCCCTAAGCGTCACACATGCTACACAGTCATTTAATACGATCACTGCACTCGAGGTGCCAGTGGATTTGTCGGCCTCTGCCTCCCCCTCAAAACAGAATCTCTGGTTTCCATTTTGTTATCTGACCTTTCAAAGCTGCTGGTTAAGGTCCAAATGCGTGTTAGGGGGAAGGGGTCGAGGTGACCCTCAGTAATGTGTGTGTGTGTGTGTGTGTGTGTGTGTGTGTGTGTGTGTGTGTGTGTGTGTGCATATGTGCTTCTGGATGCGTATGGATGGACAACACAAAGTGTTTCAGAGGCAGTCCTGTGGGAATGAGGGAGGGTCCCTGTTAAATTTCATGTTTTTTGGACAACCACAGTGTGTGTGTGTGTGTGTGTGTCTGAGTGTGTGGAAGGGGCTGTTAAGATGAAAGCCTCTTGAAGTCAGGAGGGTAGGCCTAGATGTTAAGGCCATGTTGTCACATATACAGAGTTCTCAGAGTGACTGGGAAAGGTATTTTTCTGTCATCGTGGGCTTTTTAAAAAGCAGTTACAGTACTACTGCAATATGTGCACCCACACAATAGCTGTACTTGCACATCCACACAATACTTAGAAAATAATAATGCTTAATACAAAAATGAATATCACATAATAAACCTATCCACAACAAAAATGCATATGTCTGTCCTCACTGAAATTAACTGCAACCCTCCTCGTTCTAGCTGCATTGTCCCCTGCTCTAGATGTCTGTCGACAAGCTGTTCCAGGCTTCTGTTTTTAGGCCACCTGCTAACATTTCATTTATTGTGACCACTACAGATACTCCCTATTTTATGGCCAGAGTCCTGTTTTAATTTGAGACCAGTTTTGAATTAAGATCTAACTAAAAATCAGAGGGACAAACCAGAAAACAAGCTGATGAAAAAGGGAAAAAATGTAACATAACTGTTTCCGTACATTTCTAGACCTATTTTAACTTTACCTCAGCTAATGGTTTGGCAATGTTAAAGGAGCGTTATTTTTATCTTGATGAAAATGACATTCTACAGTGGATTTTTAGAGATTTTTTTCTTTGATTTATTTCTTTTTTATTTACGTATCCCACCATGTAATACTGTTATCAATAAACACATCCCAAAAGGAAATGCCTTTTCTTTATTAATAAAATAATCATCAATTTAACACTTTTTTTATTGTCTGAAAGTTACAGTAGATATCATAGTGCCCGCACAACTATGGTTCCTACTCCATTGTTCTCTATCATAAAGAGATCATATAGAGATGTTTGTCATTCTAAAAAGTAATGACTTAAAGTAATTCTGACATTTAAAAAAATCTCTTTGTTTCTGAATATGTGCTTAGCCTACATATGGTATGTTTAGATTTTCTTTTCACACGAACATGGAAAATAGAAGGCGCCACATATATATTTTTTTTTCAAAATTGGGAAATACTATCTTTTTTACCGTAGGCCACTCTAAAAATTATTTCCCTGCTGAAGAAAGACTACAAGCATTTTGAAATATGAAATATTTTACACAAGCCACTGCATCCTCACATGTGTCCTTCATAACCCTCCTCTGCATCCTCATGGGAAAATATCAGCTCGGCTGGTCTCGAGAGGAGCTGGATGCCCTGACCCCTCAAGCTGTCTCTGGCCCAGTGCCTGTAGAAGCTGACCAATACACGGTTAATACTCTGGTCAGAAAGAGAAGAGTCCTGTCTTTGGAGTTGTCCTGTCTGTAGAACAGAGATAGGCTCTACCCTAATAAGGTAAGTGCAGTGGAATATTCCTAAAGTGGAGCTGGTGTCATACAGGAATCAGAGAGAGAGTGTGTGTGTGGTGTTGAGCAGCTGGTTCACTTATATCTGGTTCCACAACCTTGTCATGTGACTGATTTACAATTTGAATGATGCCTGGTCATGGCATTATACAAGCCGACTTATATAAATGTTGATCTTTGGACATGTGTGGTGAGGAGCGGAAAGGAATCACAACAAAATGTTTCCTTAAAAGCGGTGATTATCATCTTAGTTTGAGCACTGTGAAATTGAGAAATGACAGCAATCAAATACCAATGTGTGATGTTTGTGGTGCAAGCAGGTAACGGTGATCAGTGTCACCAAATATGTAGGACTAACGCTACTCTGAGTCAGAGTTAAAAAATGGATTAATGTGTTGTAAATGCGCCACCACCCATGTGCCATCTTTAAAGTGTGACTGGCCACACCTTCAGTTATTAGGCTACGGTATAGCATTGTTATGTTGTCATGTTCTTATGATTCATCCAACATCAATTTATTGGAATAAACATCTTACGGCAAACATGAGGAAATGTAATGGTTATTGTTTTGGAAAAAGTGGGACAATGGCGCTGCTGTGAAGTGTCTGTGGTCCTGTCAACACACCGAAGAGATGCCTGACGAACTGCATTCTTGAAGAATGAATTTCTAGTCGCGGTTGATTAGCTCCCGTCTTCAGACCAACAGCGGGACCTGTCTGACGAGGTGAACTATTTACACCCCGTCTCAGTCTCGCACCGAAACACATACAGCTCTCATGGCAGCGGAGCAGTTCCTTCAACCAATCTGTTAACAGGTGTTTAAACAAGCGACATTTAGCTCAGAAACTCATGAGAGTGCACATCGTCTGTTGATGGTGATACCTGAACTGGAAAATACATACGTTTTGGAGATGAGAAGTTCATAATCTAACAGCTGGGAGAGTTTCGTCTGATTTGCTATCCTGTACAATGATGGAACAGGTAATTTGTTTGACTTAATCTACAACGCTGTCATTTTTCCAGGCCTGATAATGAATTTATCTTCACTGACTGAATTGTCAAAGTTGATTCTATAGTCCAGGTCTACTCCTTTTTCAGATTGCCGTCTGTCTGGAATATTATACATATTAAATATCAGGTGCTTATTGGTTAGTCAGGTCTGTAGGCTAGTACTCGTTTTGAGTGCCTGCCTATGTTCGTATGAATGTAAACAAGGTCTCTGTCTAGTATAAGTGTTACATGTGATACATTGAGAAAATATTTCAATATTCAAATTAGTCTGTTAAAGACATACATGATTGTTTGACTGCCTTCAAAGAAGTATAGGCTAACAACGTATCCAGTGGCGTAACTACAGTAGGTGCAGCAAGTGCAGTCGCACCAGGGCCCGTGACCTCCCGGGGCCCGTCGCCACCCCCGCAATGCATTTGCTGGAAAATTCTATACAGGTCCTTTCTGACTACCGGCGTGCCTTTGACCAGGCCAAGGCTACAGCGCAGACGCTCGCAAATAAATGGGGGGTTCAGAGTAGGCTACATTTGAAAATGTTAGAGCACGGAGAGTGAAGCGTCACTTTGACAAACTATCGGAAGATGAGCGCTTAACCGATGCAGAGAGATACTTCAAAGTGCAGGTATTTAATGCAACTCTGGACATCATAATCAGTCAGCTCTCCCAAAGATTTGCAAGTATGCGGGAAACTTGTCATGTGTTTGAGTCTTTACGTCCTATGACCCTTCAACTCGCAGGTGATGATGAACTGCTTGAAAAGGCAAGACGTTTGTCAGACCATTATAGCAGGGACATTGCACCGACATTCCCAACACAACTCCTCTCATGCAGGTCTTGCTTTAAGAGAGATTTCACAGAAGTCATCTATTTTTCAACTTGCCAAAATGCTGGTGGTAGATTATCACAGTGTAACATCCACATTCGGGGAAGTGTGTACTGCTCTCATGTTGTTTCTGACATTGGCTGTGACTGTGGCAACAGCTGAGCGATCTTTTCCCAAACTCAAACTTATTAAGACCTACCTAAGGAGCAGCATGGGGCAGGAGAGGCTCAGTGGGTTAGCTATCCTGTCCATTGAAAATACGAGAGCCAGAGCATTAAATATTGTGAACATCGTTAACGATTTTGCACTATGAAAGGCTCGTAAGATGGCCTTCTTCTAATGGCCTAGTTCACGCATATTGGGGATTGTATGCATATGAATGATTTTATTTGGTTTCTGCACGGTTAAATAAGTTAGGCTACATTAAGTTTTGTTTCTGCGCAGTGTGAGTTTATAAGCAAGCAATCTACGCTTGCAGTTTCAGCAGAGGGTTGAAGAGGCGCATTGAGCGCATTGAGGGTTCCCATAATTCCATGCGAGTTGATGTTAATGCAGTAATATTAGATTACCCTGGCCTGCAGGCTGTTAATAAAATTATTTTTTAATGTTTTCACATGTAATGGATCCTATGTAGTCGTGTGTGACTACTACTAAACTACTTCGGTGCCTCAGGCCCTTAATGTGTATTGCATGTATCAGAGTTAATTCATCCTGGGCCAGTATAAGTTGTTATGGGTCCCGTGTAGCGCTCTCGCATCTGGGCCCAGCATTGGTTTGTTATACAGTTGTAAGCATCTCAAAGCAGTTGTGAATGTGTTATTCGTGTTAGCTTTAAATATTACTGAGCAGTCTTAAGGAAGTGTTGGGAGGGAAGTGAGAAATATTGTCCTGGGAATTTGCATGTTGGCAAATATTTTGTGTGTGTGCGAGGTGTTGTAATCTAATGGGACAAGGCCATAGTCAGTAGCAAATTTACCTGAATTCTCTGCTGATATTAAGTTCTTCTTTGATAGGAAGAACTGCTGGACTTCAAAGCCCTAAGGGCAAAGTTCCTGCAAGAAGATGCCCTGAAGCTGATGAATAAACCTGCCATTCCGCAAAAGCCAAAAGTCATCCCCCCTCCCCCCAGTGGCACGCGTGTGACTCTCATCTCTTCCATCAACGCTGCCGTGGAGAACAGAATGGCGCCCCGTGTGGTCTTCAAAGATGACAAGCTGCCGCAGACCCTGAAACCCACATCCCCACAGTTGGCAGCCCCCGAATCCAAAGACAAACAGCCCAGCGTAAAGCCGGAACTTGTTGACAAAAAACAGAAGAGAGAGGCGGACATTATCATGCAGGCAATGAAAGACAAGAAGCTGCCCATGGTCCTCCCAGTGACCGTGCCAGCCCCAACTCCTGAGCCTGCCTCCCCAACACAGCCAACCAAACCTGCCACCCCCAAGAAGAAGAGGATTTCCTTCTTCAAAAAGCCTCTAAAGCCTGCAAAAGTCAAGGCAGGAACTGTCGAAAGTGTATCACCCCCAATCTCACCAAGCCCACTCAGTCCACCATCCAGTGGCTCCACCCCAGTGGTTGATGCACCTGTGGCTCAGATAGCTCTCATCCCTCCCATTCCAGTCATACCTACACCTCCCAGTTGTCCTGATCCAGTCATCCCAGAGGCAGCCATAACTGCTCCTGATGTTCTACCTCTGGATGTTCCAGAAATTTCTCCCCCAAGCATTCTGCAGCCAAAGGTTCCTGCCCCTGAAGATGCTGCACTGCAGATTCCTGATCCAGAACTTCCTGCCTCTGAAACCACTGTTTTGTCTGTTCTTGATTTGGAAAGTTCTACCCCTGGAATTGCTATAGAAGCCATTCCAGAGCCGGACATCCCAGTTCCAGATATTCTGACCCAAATTGCTCCTGAGGTAGCAGAGGTACCAGAACTTGACTTTTCTGTGTCAGATATCCCAGCTCCAGAAATTTCTGTTCAAGATGAGCCAGCTTTGGAGATTTCAGAGTTAGATATTCCAACCCCAATCATCCCGCCTCCAGAAATTCCAGACTCAGATGCTCCTGATCCAGAAATTTCAGATCTAGTTATCCCGGATCCAATCATTCAAGATGTGGATGTTACCGACCCCAGTATTCCAGATGTAACTTCTCTTGATCCACCAGCCTCCTTTTTACCCACCCCCTCAATTCCAGCCTCTGTCAGTCTGGCTGTATCTAGAACTCCCTCTCCTGAACAAGTTGCCTCTCCTGAGGCAGCCTCCACCCCCCTTCCTCTAGAGTTTCCCCCAGCACCTGTAGAATTTGCTGAGGTGGAGGATGCTGCTTCAGAAACACAACAGGAAAGTAGTAGCGCTTCCACAGAAGAAACACCTGGGGAACCTCTGTGTCCTACCCCCACCAAACCTGTATCGGCCCTCTCGGTCCTGGAGAGAGCAGAGGAGTCCTCCCCCGAGAAACGGACCACGCCTAGTGACCAGAGAATACTCGACCTGCTGGAAAAGGCCAAGAAGAAACATGCAGGCAAGGCAGTCAGAACCCCTTCCCCCTCTCTGTCCCCGTCTGTTTCGCCCATCCCGCCTGTCCCGCCCGTCAGGATGACCCCCACCCAGGCTGACCACACCCCCTCGGTCAGTCCCACACTCTCGCTGCCTGAGCTCCCCCCAGTTGATTATGAAAACTCAACCGAGAAGGCTGGGGCAGACCAGGGACAACCAGTGTCTCTGGTGAACGGTTTCGATCACAGTAAGTCATTGCAAAAATACAACGTTGCACTTTGATCAGAAATATCCTTAGCACTTATCACTAGTTAGATTATGTTAAGTGGGAATTTTGTGTTCACAATTTGGGCTTTGCAATGAACATCATCGTTTGGCATCTAGCTATTCATGTATAATTTATATATCAGTATGTTAGGCTCTTCAATTTAGTTTTTATACAACCTGAATACATGTTACAAGTATCTAAAGCTGAAAATGCTTGTAAAAATGTTCCATTCTTTCAGAGAGCTCTGGTATTTTAGGTATCTAGAATTAGACTGTTGAGGTTACCAGGTTTAGCATGTCTGTCATAGCCAGGATGACAAAGAGGTGTGGTAATGTGTTGCGCTTTAAGACAGAGACAACTGAACATTTCAAGCGTCCTGCTGGATTCATTGTTTTCTCTTCTTGCTTGTATTTCACTTGGCAAACACTGGCATGTTATTTGTTATTTTGACAGAGACTTCTTGCATCCTAAATATATGTCCAAGACAAAATGTTTAGCTAGTAAGATGAACTGGTTAGCAGGTAAAAGGATTGTAGTTATTATTGGTCCTAAGAGACACAGTTGTATTGCTATTTATCTTTGGTTCAAGTTTGGTATAACACTCTTGAATATCCTGGTTTATCAAAGGAAGCATGTAAATTTTGTCCGACAGGTAGCTAGGTAGACTACATTACATTTACATTTCAGCTGTTAACTCATCAGACCCAATTGTGTATGCTCAGGCCTCCAGTACATTTGTGTGTGTGTGTGTGTGTGTGTGTGTGTGTGTCTGTCTGTGTGTGTGTGTTTATGTCTTTTTGTGTGTCTGTGCGTGCCTGGGTGGGTGCGATCAAGTTCCTCTAGTATGACTTCTATCCATCTTGACAATCCCTCTTCACCACCTAGGACAAGTTTCTCCCATTTTGGAGGAGCCAGCGATGGAGGAGGCACAAGCAGAGGTTCACCCAGCCACCCCAGCCAGAAAGCCCTTGCCTCCTATACCATCCCTGGGCCCGTCTCCTGACAAACCTCATCGGCCTCCTGTAGTGGACCTCAGCCCTTATCAACTCATCAGCCAGATCCCAGAGCCCCAGGAGGAGGATGGTAAAGCACATGCATGCATTAACAAACACAAACAAGCATATAGAATGTTTACTTAAAAACATTTAGTGAAGAATGACACAGAAGTGATCGTTATGATGATGTAACAAGTTCTGAATGCCACCTTGCAATGACTGCCTCCACCTATTTTGGCAGTACAAACATAACATATGTAATGTGCATGCATGCAAGGCATTTTTCATCAAATTCTTACCCACCCTGTTATGATAGCAGTACTGTCTGTGTCTGTTTCTCAAGTGGGGACTCCAGCTCCAGAGGACTTCAGCCAAGAGGAGCCGGTCGTGGACGCCCGGAACCTTTTGGCAGTGGTTCCAGAATGCGAAGACGTTCAACCACCAGAGGTGGAAATTCCTGAGTGCGGAATCTCCGAGTCATCCACTCTTGAAGAGGCTGTGTCCAGTGCAGAGCCCGAGGCTCCAGAGGAGGCTCTCGGAGCTTTGGATGAGGTCTATGAAGACACAGAGCTTGGACCTCCAGTGGCCGAGCTCCCAGACACAGAAGCAGCGGCTGCAGAAGCACCTCCGGACACACTGGACTCGCCAGTTAGTCAAGACGCCAAGATGCCAACCAGGTAAACTCAAAAGACTGGCTCCAGTCCTGCCCAACAACTTATTATTTTAATCACACAAACTCACTGTTGTCTTGTAGGAAGATTTTCATTTACTAAGATTTCCAATGGTAGAAAGGCATCTTGGGACACTTCAGTGTTTTTGTCTTACTATCGAAGGACATTAATATGGCATTGTACCTTTTGCAGACCACAGGAGAGCCCACCTGAAACCACTGACCTGACAACCAATAAGAAAAAAAGCAAGAAGCGCAAGTCCCCACCAAAAAGTAAGTTAGATTCCTTGAAATGTGATATCAAAACAGGAAGAAACCTGGATAGTTTCTCAGGCCATGATCCATCTTTGTCAGCTATTCATGGGTTTCATCATGTCCCTTTCCACAGGTGTATAAAACCAAGCACCTAGTTTATGAATGCAGACTGCATGGTGCTTGATTTTATACATCTGTGGCAACGGACCTGATGACACCCATGAATTGTCAGGCTATATCCAGGACAGGTAGCCCAAAATGTCTGAGAATATTTTGCTACAACGATTGGAAATGTTAACCTTTTAAAGCCCTTCGAAGACGTGGTGTGCCCTGTCAAGTGTACTTTGATTGTACAAAATCATACAACCTCGAATGCTACATTACTCTCAACATAGTTCCATCATCTTACTTATTATATCTTGAGACAGCAGAGCATCTCTTAGACATAATCATCAATCATGCACCGCTTCCTTTGATTGAAACTTTAAAACACAAAGGGAATTAGAGGCATCACATGATGTATCTATCAGTCCGATCAAAAGGAAACAATGAATGGTTTCATTTAGGTCTGACCTAATTAACTGGAAGGACAGGAAGAAATGTTTTGTCACAGTAGTCAATCTGTCCTGTTTTTGTTTTGTTTTGTTTTCTCAGATCCCTATGCTGATTCGCAGCCTGCGGTAAGTATCTCTCCGGAGACACTCTCTCTCCATAACTCCATTTTAGAAATGACATTTGTGAGGCAGAACTCAATCATCTAAAATAGGTGATAACGAGTGATTATAGGATTAGTCCAACGAAGATGCCAAAAGCCCATTTACATACAAGGGGATGGAAGTTAGAGCCTGACTGTCTTTTTCTGTGATTTCAGCCTGAAGAAACCCAGAAGTCTGGATGGTTCAAACCCAAGTAAGTTATACTTTGTCAGTGTTTGTGTGTGGGGGGGTCTCCTTTCTTTGTTATAGCTGGACTGCTGTTTGGCTTATGTAATGGCTTTGATTGAGATCTGAGCTTACGATACTGTGCCATTGCTTCCACAGAAAAAGCAGCGCTGAGATTGCTGAAGAAAAGGAGCAAAAGAGGAGAGAGAAACAATGGGAGAAAGAGCGCGAGAAGGAGCGAGAGAGAGAGAAGAAAGAGCAGAAAGAGAGAGAAAAGAAGGAAAATGAAATGAAAAAGAAGTTCAAGGTAATATTTTGCTTAAGACTGTCCATCATGGTGCATTTCATTTCATTTATAATAATTATGTTGTAAACTAAATATCACACACATTTTAATCTTAAGGTAACTTGAATTCCTATTGAAAAGGCTTGGTTATAATAATTATAATAACCAAACAAAACAAATTCAATGATAATACCTGTTTGAAAGTAACATTATTGGCTGAACAAACATTGTTAGCCCCAACAAGTCTTATCAGAGAGTCTCACATTTCCAGCCGCTGAGCCCTCCCTGCTCAGGGAGAATAGAGAGTGTTTTGTCATATAAAAGTAAAACCTGTCTGAATTCATTCCTCTGGGCTCAAAGGTGAAGCCAGTAGTTAGCATATTTCCTATTATTCCACAAACTCTTCCTTCTATTCCCACACCTGCAGATCACATAGTCACCACATGATTCTGTACTGTAGTGCGTATGTAGCTTTTTATGCCTTTGTACAAATATGAAAGAAATGTGAATGAGGGCAATGTTAAAATATTTGGTTGACTTACACAGGCGTACCCATAATGCACTGTGTGTGGATGCTTCTCTAAATCTCCATTTCCTGGTACTCATTAGATTACAGGCCAGGAGGAGCCCATGTATGAGGCAAAGGTCACTGTGGACTGTAAGGGCAAAAACAACGATCTGCCGGTCAAAAACGGAGACCTGGTGAGCATCATTCGTACCACCAACTGCCCTAAAGGGAAGTGGCTGGCCAGGGACAGCACCAACAAATGTAAGTGTGTGTGTATGTAAGAGTAAGAGAAAGAGGTGTGTGTGTGTGAGGGGGGTGTCATGTCTATGTCACTGAGTGTGTGTGTGTGTGTGTGTGTGTGTGTGTGTGTGTGTGTGTGTGTGTGTGTGTGTGTGTGTGTGTGTGTGGTTACCCACACCCTCCCCATGCCACTCAGTGGATGATATCATAATAATACATACTGTATTCATTATACACAATCATATTTTAGTATTTTTGGCATCAGATTTGCTCTGTTCTGTGTTGTGTGACAATATGAATCATCCTCAAACCAGATCAGACAATATCAGATCAACAGTCACTGAACCACACACCTTGCATGTCTTCCCTAAATGGGTTTGCTGTTAGGTATCTGGTCTGTCACTGTTGACCTACTTCCTGTACAGTGGTGTCATGGTGAATTCTTGTGGCAGAGGTAAAGTCATGTTGTTGGTTTCAGATGGCTACATCTCTGTGAAGAGCGTGGAACTGGACATTAAGGAGATGCTGGAGCTGGGTAAGAAGGTGAAGACACTGAGTCGCGCCAACGCCAACAGCCAGTTGGACGGAGAACCCCAAAACCTGGACAGCGGGTAACCACGTCAACCATCATTGTCTTTCCAAAATCAACCCCTCACCACTGATGATACATGGGGCAATGTTCCGCATTTTTGTGGTTCGGGCATGTTCCTATTGATATTGGGCAACAATTTATTTTCTGGAGAACTTGGTTGCCCAGTAACATTGCTCAAAAAGTTGCCCCATGTATTATCACTTTTAGAGCCAGTTTAACATTTTGACTAAAATAGCTATCACTGTTCTGTTATTTTTGTGGTTTTGCATTGAATGTCTGTATTTTGTTAATCTTCTCACTTGGACTTCTCTACAGGATGTCTAACCACTATGAACTCAGTCAGAGCTGTGAGTGTTATGGACATATTATACATTTTTCAACTTGATACATCATTCATATCATGTCATGTATTTCATTATGGCATAGATTGCTCTTTTCAGTGTTCCGTAAAGGGGTGTTGCGTTTCTCTCTCCAGATTCAGATGATGACGAGTGGAATGACGATGATGAGCATGAGCCGCACTCTCCCACTGAACTCAGTAACTCTATGGACAAGTGAGTACCAGACTGGACATATGTTTGGTTTGTGTGTGTGTGTGTGTGTGTGTGTGTGCGTGTGCGTGTGCGTGTGCGTGTGCGCGTCTGCGTCTGTGTGTGTGTGTGTGTGTGTGTGTGTGTGTGTGTGTGTGTGTGTGTGTGTGTGAGGTGAGGGCTGAAGGGCGGTTGATGTGTGGTTGCAATGTGTGAGTTGTTCAATCAAGCAGAAAAGAGGAGGCACAATCCATATCTGTTTCTACAATCCTTATCTGGGGCAGATATTTTTTATGTGATTCTGTTCAACCAATTTTGTTTCTCCTGGTGCAGTGGACTGTACAGCACACTGTCCATTCCTGATACAGGTAAGCTAAACCCAACACAAAGCAACAAATGACCAAAGCATTTATTATTTTGATTCTGATCCTTTCTGGGAAGCAATAGTTTGTGTCAGCTGATAAGATAGATATTTTAACCACCAAGTTACTTTTGAATCCCTCATAGTGGATAGGACTATTTGATAAGATTATTCTGATAAATATGTTTTCTTAGTGAGGCCTGCCAATTCTGAGGCTTGTTGAGTTAAAGTAGAGGTGGTGTGTTTCAACTTTCAACTATTGACTAGTGTGGTCTTATTATATCATTTGGACTTTTCTAGTGAGTGCAGAGCCAGAGTCTCTAGAACATAACCTAAGTGATGCCAACACCAAGAACCCACAAATGCAGTAAGGCTCTCTCCATCTTTACCCACCTCTCTCTCTCCCTCCCTCCCCCTATCTCTCTCTGTCAATCTGGAAAGACCTGGTCTGCATGTCTTTCTATGTATGCATAGGACTTGGGTGGCCTTGACATGCTATGAATCTCTCTCTCTCTCTCTCTCTCTCTCTCTCTCTCTCTCTCTCTCTCTCTCTCTCTCCTTTCTCTCTTTCTCTTTCGATATCCCATTAGACCTCTGTCATAGAGCCCCTCCAGGACTTCCACTTCTTGCCCTATTGTTTGAGCTCTGCTATATCATAGTGTTCACCCTGTAGTTGTTGAATCATCAGATGATATTTCATCCGTGAAGCTGAGCTGTGCTGATACCTGGCATGCCATGCGTGTTTGGCTTTAACTGAGCTAACTTTTATTGCAGTGCTCGACACGAAGCACTTCAGAAACTGTCTACCTTTTTTAAGCAGCCTGCATCTGATGACACCACGCTAGACAACAACCCAATGTGAGTCTCTTATCTACCATCTCCCTCTGCACAGACTGTCCGTAATGTCACAATACCACACCCTTGAGTATGTGATTTACTGACCGTCGGCCTTTTTCTTTCCTTGCTTTATCCATCTCCTCCTGAAGTACGGAGAACAAGCCAAGTAAGTCCATCCCTTGCGAGCAGCTTGTTTATGGTCTGATAGCCTTTGGCTTTGCTGTCACAGAAGATATGTGGCTAAAAGCACTGAGGTTGCTTTACACATAGCATTTGGGAATGTATCGGGGACGTGTGTAAAAATAAACATGACATTTTAGCTTGTGTTACACCCTCGCGTTACTTAATGCTTTTTCTTCCTTATTGGCTTACAGGCACTGAAGCCCGTTTGACCAGCAGGTAGGTCTTCCACTAAACATCCCCTACCCACCAACACACACTAACACACACACACACACACACACACACACACACACACACACACACACACACACACACATAGTCAACAAGAGTTGCACACTCTGGCATTCGGATGTTGTGCAACTGCTCAGCCTTGGACTGCAGTCCCACTGGTTCAGCAACATAGCTGCGTTCTGCAGGGTAAAATGTCCCTTTGTTGTTGCTGTAGGTCCCGGTGGCTTTGCTCTTGGCTCCGTGTCAGCTTTGCGTGTCTTTAGCTCTGTGTTGTTCTTTTCTGTTGAAGCTTTACAGAGGAAGTTAACCCCGAAGTCCCTGACATAGAGGTCTTGCCACCGCCAGACCTTTATGCCGACGTCATCACTGAGGAATCTCTATACACGTATAGCAAGTAAGTATGTAGGCCAGATGACTGCGCCCTCTATAAGATTCAAAAAAATCTTATCTTGTCGGAAAAGACAAAACAGTTTATCATAAAACACTCAATGTCATAAATCACTCAATACACAAAACAATCAGGCATAAATTCATCCCATAGATTATAGTTGAAACCCTCTTCAAGTGACACTTGTTATATGATGATAGGGGAAAAGATCAGTCAGTGACAACTTAATACTTTGACAGTTACTATACTTCATATAATATATATATTCATTCTATATTTTTCTTTCCATTTCTAATTGAATCTCATTTTAATTGAATGCAATGTTTTACCCCCATCCAGTTAGCATGCTGCGGATGAGCAGCGAAAATAACTCTACTGTGAATCATCAGTCATGTATCTCTATACCTGCCTGAGCTGGGTAAACATATCAGTCATGGCTGGGATGCCTCGGATGTCATGTGAGCCAAACACTTGCACGCATTATAGACTCACGCTCGTGTCCTGGAGTGAGGGAGTGGAGTGGATGGGTTCACTTTCCCCCCTGGAGATTATCTGATTAGAGGTTTCGCTGCTATAGTAGCCACTTTTCTTTTACGACATGTGTGGAAAAGGCTTTAGGTGATATATGGTGAAGTGAGTTGTCTGGGGACTGGGTCCGGATATAGCTGTCACAAGAAGAACCTGTTCCTCGGAATCCTCTATGCCCGGTGCATAATTAGCCTGGCTAGCGCCACCACTTCTCAATGAGACGTGGTCTGGGAACCAAACGTTCATTTTCTCGTATTTGAAAAAAATGCCCAGATCCGTTTATTGGGTGCCACGGATGTCTATCAAATGCGTCTGTGCATAGCTCATCATCGTCTTGCTTTCCCCCCTGTTCTGTGATTGGTTCCCTATCTCAGGTGAAATTTTGCTCCATGGTCTCCAGGCTGCCTTAGCAGCGTGAATCAAATCGCGCGCAAGGCAGCATGGGAACACCCAGGCTAGTGCATAATGGAACTTTTGCAGTGATCTCCCTGGTCTATGTTCTAAAATATGTCATTCTTTATCAAACAAATGCAAATGTGACTATGTATTGCATGTGCATTGTGCATGCTGGTGTATTATGTAAATGTTTATATCGTCATGTCTTCTGTGTGTGAAAGAGAAAGGGACAGAGAATGAGATGGATAAATATGTATTAAGGATCGATGTTATATGTTACATGAGTATCAATAGGATATATGCTACATGAGTATCAATAGGTATTGAGTCATACAACTTCCATGAAATATCTGTCAGGTGTTTCTGTATAGATTGGATGAATACTTTTGTATTAAATGTTCTTTTACATATTGTAATAAACATGAATACTGCATTGATTATTCTGCCATTTATTTAAACCATTCTCAGACTCTAATGATCTGTTAACACCTACATCACATTAATAAAAACCAACATCAGTAATTGTCATTCTGAATTGAGATCTATCTAATTGCACCCTTAGTTATGCTATAATCAACATAATAAGCAAACCATTAAATTATTCTTATCCCTTAACTATTATAATCATTGAACTTTGTAAACTTTAACTGTAAGTCAGAATTTGCTATGTGTAGATGACAAATGACAGATTTGCCTGAGGGTACTGTATAATCTTGGTGTGTTGTGCTAACCCTGCATTTGTTCCAATGTACTTTTGTGTGTAGTGTATGTCCTGAAGCCTCCCCCCATAACAAGATAACAACTTAGGTTATGGAAGGAAACAAAGACTAAACATCTTTAAAAGATGTTTCATGCAGTATTATATTCCCACACAGATAAAATAATCAGATTGTCAAGGAAGTATGTGTAGGGAGATTTCATCAATTGAACTATTCTCAGTTTAAAGCAACATGATGTAATTCTACCTTAAAACAAGAGCTTCAAACTCAGTGATGCCACATTGACTTCTAATAAGGAAAATGGAATCTCTGACATCCCTGATGGGCATGTTATACTGTTGTTGTCGGTTTTGGGTACCCCATTAGCGCTAAATGGGTATTTACTCAGCACGGTGAAAAGGGATGGAATGGGGATTTCCTATATTATGTTCCTCAGACTCAAAACAAAGACAGACGTTGAGACCACACCACAAGCCCACAATCTTGATTATAGACGTCTTTATTTTTAATACAATAAATACTTATTAAAGTGCAAATCAGAACAGTAACACCATGCAGTGCATAACACGTGAAATAGAGATCACACACACAAACAAACATACACACACACACAAACACACACAGCAAAGAGACAAGAGAGAACAACCATATAAAACAACTTTCTCAGAATACCCACAAAACACAGGGGCACACAAAACAGCAGTTCACTCCACATCAGGAAAGCGTCTCTCCCCTGTCCATGGAGAGAGGGACTGAGACACAGCCAACATGGCTACCAACATAAAAGACACAGCACACTTACTCAAACAGCTGTAGTGAGAGAGAGGGATGCTTTGTGGCATGTTATGCAGGTGTACATACATGTGTAGGCCTACACCTGACATCATTGTTTAACACCTTTGCCCTTTATAGAAGTAATGAAAATATGAACATCCTTCCTATCAATCTAATGACATATAAACAAGTTACGAAGGTTGCAATATATTCTATTTTACCTCTCTCACTCTAAAGTAAATAGTTAAGTAAAGTCATTGTGAAGTGTAGTTGCAAATACAGAGCATCAGAGGGCGATGTTTCAATGAAACTTCCCCTGACTATTTGGTATTGTGAGATCACACTTTGAAGTGCATCCATTGCCATGACAACTTCACAACT
Organism: Alosa alosa; assembly: GCF_017589495.1. Lineage (NCBI taxonomy): Eukaryota > Metazoa > Chordata > Actinopteri > Clupeiformes > Clupeidae > Alosa > Alosa alosa. The sequence continues at coordinate 12,088,529 of NC_063197.1, forward strand.
GACAAGTATGGCTATGGGATTATAGTATTCTCGTCTGGGCTTTAGTACAGTGTACCATCTCAGTCCAGAGCACTTATTCAGAAAAGTCAAATCTGCCTCCCAAATTGTACTGTAGTAATGCACAGGCCTACACACACACACACACACACACACACACACACACACACACACACACACACACACACACACACACACACACACACACACACACAACAACAGCGCTTAAGGAAACACATGAAGGCTTCAGCTGAACGAAACGGTCAAATCCCTCTGATATGATAGACACCATTTTGTCCCACTCACTGACTGACTGACTAACTCTTACTGTAAGCTCCAGTGCTTTTAAATAACTTTACATTCAGTTTAAACTGGTATGTTGACAATGAATAATCTCTTTTGTTACCATACAGTACATTTGAACATTGCAAACACACAGACAAACAGTACCATTCTCTCAACAAAACCCTTTACCCACTCTATACAGCTAAGAAGGGTCCCAGACTATTAGCAATGCCATACACACACTGGCCAGGTGAGGGCGCTATACATCCAACTTACTTACAACTTATTTTGATTCTACACGGATGGAGACTACATTGATTGCAAGTTGCAATATAACATACATAGTCTACTGTAGAACTGTATGTTTACAACTGGTTTAATTAAATGTACAAATCAAAACCAATCATAAACATACACTTCACACACTGCATAGTTGGCTTGTACGTGCATTCATTTTTACTACTGATACGCCTACTAGAGTTTGACATAAACAGCTAATCCATTTGCAAGGACTAGCCATGTCCTGGGAAACTAGTTTGAAACTGTCTGTTAAAGCCTTCCATTAGCTAAGGCCCCCTTAGCCTGGAAGCACGTTAGTGGCAATCTTTCATCCCCAACATCTTTGCACCCCTTTGCCTGTTTCTGTGGTAACTTAGTCGGCTAAGTTGTTGGCACAGAAAAACAAACTAAAATAAAACCCACCCACCTCTTTAGTCATTTGGATTCACAGTAACAATTTCCATGTGAGGTTAAATAGTGTACATAAATAAACAGCGCTAATAAATAATCTCTACTTCAAGATCACAATGAAATAATGATGTATTCTCAGTCAAACGACAACACACATCGATTTTTTTCCTTTTAAGGCAACTGGAGGAAGGTTACCGAGGCTCTTGTTTTTTTTTTGGCCCTTGGCTTGTGTTTCCATCCAAGGCTTACGAGGAGGCTACACACACACACACACACACACACACACCACCTTTATCCTTCGTTTAAAATGTTGTGAAGGGGTTGTGAATTAATTGGCCGATCAGCATAGCACTGTTACATTTCACTCAGATTGCAAGAAAACCTTGTCAGATCCATTCTAGCACATGGTGCTTTCACATTCTGCATGACTCCATATTTCTACTGTTGTATAATGTCTACATTGCATTATATAAGATTATGATATATGTTATACTATGACAAACCACAGGTATCTTCATGTGGTCCTCACTAGCTATATAACCTGTCAATTTCAAACAATGCTATGCTGACAGCAAGAGCATGTACTTTTTTACTTTGTGCACAGACATCTTAGAGTACCTTTGATCTGTGTGTCAGAAGATTGTGTGCCAGTCTAGTGTTCAGAATTTGAGAGAATAATTGAAAAAGTAAACAAAAGAAAGTTTAAAAAAAATAAAGAGAGTACAGTATACAGTAACTGAAACATATCAGCATGATAACTCAGGCATAGCCATGTACTGTTCATATGCCAGGGCAAATCTCTGTGCTTACGCTGTCATTAAAAGGGAAGGGGTATGTGCCTAATGTAGCCGTCTGTAGCCTGTTTGCATCTGTTTTTTCCACACAATATTGCCTTGAACCTCACTGGCTTTAACCTTGAGGACTACTGCGTCCCTCACACATATTTCAGCTCACTAAAAATATTTAAGGTCGTAGAGCCACACCTTCACTAGGTGCTTAAAATAAGGAAACTATATTCTATATTCTAAAAAACATTCCTCGAAAAAATAAATATGAATCTGCATACTAAAACAAAACTATGATCTCTTCCTCATTTGCATGTATAAACGTATTTTTTTTTGGTATGCGATTTAAATCAGCCTCTGTGTCTCTATGAAAAGAAATCTAAATCGTAATAGAAATATAGTGTCATCATACATCATGTTGTACATAATCGGAATCTTTTACAAAAGATAAACGTATATAAAAACCAGAGAGAAAAAAAAGAAGTGAACTCCTGTCGAACCCTTTCTTGTTCAAATCTGAAGGTCCTGCATTGCTACAGTGATGACATGTTCAGCAGCAAAGCATGATTGTGGATAGGGGGAGAGAGGGAGGGAGGAAGAGAGAGAGGGAGGGAGGAAGAGAGGGGGGGAAGGAGGGATGACAATGACTTGCAGGCTATCTGTGCCCCTGGTGGGGTTGTTGGCAGCCCCGAATGACCTCTGCCCATGAGGCACGCCAGCTACCTGGGCACTGGCCGGTCAGACCGGCTGGCTGACTGGCATCTGGCCTCTCAGCGTGCCAGCGTGGTGATGAGGCTGGCGCACATCTCAAAGAAGTCCATGGTGTGGCTGCCCTGTCGCGGCGCCAGCATCGGCGAACTGCCCGTCAGCGAGCCGGGCAGGGAGCTGCTGAGCTGGGGCATCTCCATGGCGACTGACGCTGAGTCAATACTCAGGCGCTGCCGGTGGAGACCGGCGATGGAGCCAGAACGCTGTGGCGTAGATGAGCCGGACTTCTGCTCAATGATGTCATCTGAAAACAATGAATCGGAGAGAGCAGAATATTGATGCATATGAGCACCTCTAAAGTCAACTAGTCTTCCACTGATTTTATGAACATCATTAATTGCTGTCAATAAATCAATCAATCAATCAATCCATCAAATTTTATTTATATAGCGCCTTTCTGCAAAATTGGAATAAAAGGTTTTGAACAATAAGGGAATACGGCCTATTAAAAAACCTGATACGGCAGAAATAAAGTGACCAGTAAGGAAAAGCAAAGTGATTATCATATACAGTATATATTGCTATGCTCATGTGACTTATTTATGTGTCTATATAATCAGCGCTAATGCTAGCGCTAATGCTTTCAGCAGCCTTAGAGGACTTGGCGTTTATTACCATCGATGCTCTTGAAGTCCAGCAGGTAACTGCGGTTGTCCACTTGATAGAGCTGTAGACTCATCTTCACAAAATTGCCTGTTACTGGATTCTTCCTTCGGACACGCAGGTGGTACGGGTTCACAACCTACAAAAGATAAAAACATGCCATTTCCAGCAGACAACCAGTGCACTGCATTTCATATTATGTGATGTGTGATTGACATATACACAGTGTTATGCACAATGTTATTACTTAATATATCCGGTATGCACAATAACAATTTTTGCATGAATTAAATTCAAAAAACATAAACATTTTTCAAACCTCAGCAGTTATTGTTATGGAGTTCCAAATTACTTTAGTTTTTATAAGTTATGATGACCTAAAGGCAATCTGTGCCTTTGGTGGCAAATACAGTATATCACACGGTATATTACAGTATTCATGTGAACTACTTATGAACTATGTTCTATTGTCTATGTGAGGACCTCTTGATGGAAATTGTCCCCCCTAACTTGCCACTTGCCTTCCAGTCGAACTCTAGCTGCCTCATGGCACGGTACACCTCGGCCATGATGTCGTAGGGTTTACTCTGGCTCCGGATGCCCAGGTGCCATTTGGCCTTCTTGACGGCCAGGGGCTTGGGCTTGGTGGTGTTGAGCGCGTCGAGTGGGCAGCGCGCTTTGGGGCTGTCGACCAGCAGTGGCGGCATGCGCTCGGGGTGTGGCTTGACCCCCGGCGGCAGCGGCATGCCTTCCTCGATGAAGGAGCCCGTGGGCGGGCTGGAGGCCAGGTAGAACTCGCTGGCCTGGTTCATGATGCGGCGGTTGTCGATGATGAGGTGGTAGGCCACCGCCAGCTGGTCCTGCGGGTCGCCGCTGTACAGGCTGCTCATCACCTCCGACTCGGGGCACTCGAACTTCTCGCACACCTCGCGTACCGCGTCCTCGTCCACCACCGTGGCGTCGTACGACGGGTCCTCAGGGAACAGGTAGCCCGGCAGGTCCTGCTTGAACCACTCGTGCTCTCTGGAAGGACAGTTAGGAGTCTTAGAAAGTAGCCTGGTAGTTCAGTTCACCACTGCAACCACAGACACAACCACAGACAACCACAGACATACCCTTCATTTTCTTTCTATTAACTGAGGTTTATACATTGATTTTGCTAAATGTCCTCAGCTATGAGGTTAATACACAGTGATGGGCTATACATGGGAATGCATGTTTTTTCTTTGTTCTTCTTGCTGATTAAAGCCCTGAACTGATTCTGTCTCATTGGGTTATTGGGAACTGTGGTTAATACAAGGTGTTTTCTTTTTTAATGTGCATAATACACAATGCGGATAATACATTAGAAATTACTGCATGGCAAATCTATTTGTACACATTTAGACATTAGGCTTGTATAACATGCTATATTCATTGATGAATTTGTGTTATTATGTTATGTTTATAGGAAAATAAGTGAACGCCCTGTGTACTGAGTGTTATAAATAGCATAGTTCAGTATACCTACTACAAATACATTTAAAATTGCACATTGACTTTAACGCTGGCACAGTTTTAGAGTAAATGGAAACTTGTGTAAGGGTGTATTAAATTACAACCACAGGGCGACAGTGGCTCAGGAGCTAGAGGAGTCGTCCAGCAACTGAGAAGGTTGCTGGTTCGAGCCCAACTCCTCCTGACCCTGTCGAAGTGTCCTTGAGCAAGACACTTAACCCCAGTGCTCCCGATGAGCAGGTTGACGCCTTGCATGGCAGCCTCCACCATCAGTGTGTGAGTGTGTGTGTGAATGGGTGAATGTGAGGCATGACAATGTAAAGCGCTTTGGGTGCTCACAGGAGTCGAAAAAAGCCACTAGCCACTATTCACCACTAGCAGGACATCCTAGGCAGGTCCAGTACTGGCACTGTGATATTTATTGTTGCAGTATTTATTGTGACCTAAGGTTTCCTCTGCATTGTAGCTTCCAATGATTTGTGTTTGTTCACTATGTAAGTCACTTTGGATAAGAGCGTCTGCTAAATGAATAGATGTAGATGTAATGTGATGTGACATGTTCCTCTCACCTGATGTCTTTGATGGTGGCTCTCTTCAGCGGGTCCACCTGCAGCATGAGCATCAGGAGGCTGGCCACCGAGCGGTTGAGGTGCTCGGGGATGTAGAAGACCCCGCCGCGGATCTTCTTGAAGAGAGTGGGCACGTGCTCGTCATCAAAGGGCAGCGTCCCACAGAGCAGCGCGTAGAGGATGACGCCGCAACTCCAGATGTCCACCTCGGGGCCAGCATACAGCCTGGGAGAGATGCAGCAGTCGTGAGCACACAGCTGCATGCAGAATATTGCACAAGAAACAGAACAGACCCTCTTCTGATGGTCAGCAATGTGGTCTCAGGTAGCCATTAAGACCCAGATATTCATTCTTTTCACATCCTGAAAGTGTATTTGAGTATCTTTTAAAATGCTATCAGGGTATAACAATGTGTCAATAAAAACATTTATTTCTTCTCTTTGTGGTGAAATTTTATTCTTGTGGAGCCATCAGTAGTTAGCAGATGCATGAGTTTATTTAGCCAATAATTAATTCATTGACTGATTTAGGGCCTATGACAACAAGGACAGCTGTTACATGTTACATAAAACAGCTAGCCAGCTAGATAACATTCCGGTCTTCCATTTAAAGATGTTTCCTCGGTGAACACACTTTAAATTAAACAAATGGGCCCCATATGTATCACATATATATTGCAGTAAAATGCTCCTCCTTTGCGGAGGTCATGACCTCTAACCTTCCGGAGATGACCTCTGGGGCAGCGTAATTGGGAGACCCGCAGCTGGTCCTCAGGAACTCCCCGTCTGACATCATGTTGGACAGGCCTGCCAATGAAAATTGAGTCAACCAAACCTAATTAGCGCCAGGGATGTCTATCCAGAGCAGGCCAAAGAGCAGTCAATTTGTTTGGTTGCTGCCGTAGCAACTTGAGGTGTGATCTAATGAGTGGCTAACGAGATTAGCACAGCATAAACTCGACTTGAGTTCCAGTTCAAGCTGGTTATGTGCACAGCGAGGTCAAGCATTTGACTAGACAGGTTGCAAGGACTAGCAATTGTTAGAGCCATTGTTGTTATGATTGTTTCTAAATGTAAGCGTTTCGAATGGTCAGATACCAGCAGTGCTCCTTATTCTGGTTTTGCAAAATAATACCAGACATATGTTCATAACCTTTCCTATTTTATCAATAACACTATATTAATAAGTTCAACTTCTGTTTTTGTCAAATGTCAATGTCAGTGAAATGGAAAGCTCTTTATCTATGTTTATCACTCCTATAATGTATCTTTATAATGTATCACTCCTAATAATATCTTTATAATGTATCACTCCTAATAATATCTTTATAATGTATCACTCCTAATAATATCTTTATAATGTATCACTCCTAAGTAAAGGAGAGTCTTTCTCTCCCCACCCTGTTTTTGTTTGTTTTGCTCTCAGTGAGAGCTGCGGGTGTGGAAACACTTCCCCCCATAATGCCCTCACCCTCTGCAGTGTTCCCTGGGACTTCACTGGAGTTTAATGTTGCATGGTCCTCTCCTGAAACCTATCACATAA
>NC_063197.1:12100264-12112764 GCF_017589495.1 Alosa alosa
CCTTTATGATAAGGGAAATCCATAAGTTGGAGCTGAAAATATCCTAGAGTCATGCAAACAGTAGGCCTAAACCCACTAAGACAAAAAAATGTGAGATAGCAGATCCGTTAACTAGTACTAGATATCATAGAAGTATAGTAGATAGTAAATATTATTTATCCCATGTCAGGTTTGACAGGGGCATACATGGGATTTATGTGTGTGAGGACTGAGAATGGTGTTTGGGTGAGCCCTGTGGTATACATGTCTTCCGGGATATGCCTGATTAGAGTAATAAACAAACTTGATTACTTTTCCCACACACTTTGACAGAGTTTTCTAGCATTATGTCAAGTCATTCCACTTACAGTTTGATGATGTGGGGATGCCGAAAGAGCTTGAGATTCTGGATCTCACGTTTGATTTTGCCGACCACATCGAGACTGCGGATCTTCTGTCGATTAAGGATCTTCACTGCAACTTTGTGTCCAGTTAGTTGGTGCTCTCCAACTACACACACACACACACACACACACACACACACGCATGCACGCACGCACACAAACACACACACACATACATTGAGGCCACACATTTACAGCCCTCCCTTTGTGCCATACTAAAACAAACATGCTCACTTTCATTATTTTGGAGGACTCTAAACTACTAACTTTGTAAGCAGGCTGCAATCACATAAAGTAGCTGAAAGCACGAATTGGGCTGAGGTTGTTATGTAAGCATGTATGTTTAGAAATCAGTCATGTAGAGAAAGAAAGAAATAAACTCCCAGAATCCCTTCAAACACGCACAGGCGTTATTACAGGATTATGTCCGTGTTGCTGTATTTAATTACGTTTTAATCATGACGCATATTTAATTATTCCATGTTAATAATGACACCTTTGCCATGCAAAAGGTCTATTCGGTATAAAGATGATACATTTTCATACAAAGTAGCCTATCTTAATCAAAAGTAGCTTATTGTAACAAGTCTGAGAGGAGTAGGCCTAGTCAATATACAGTACTTTCCTACGTTTGGATGGTAAAGACCTCAGGGAAGAATAGACTAGGCGTGACGGTAGCAGTGTCCTTCACTGTAGACGTGACATTGTGATTTCAAGGTTAGTTTGTGTTGGCTATGTCACAGTGATGAACTCTTCATTGGACGTGTTTCGGTGTGAAACTGTCACCAATGGCAAAATTAAGCAATGTCAGCTATCCGTGGTTGAACAGCAACATAGTAGCCTATCATAGTTACACCTGACCAAACCTGCGCGCTCACGTAGCTGACGTACACAGGCCTTCTGCTCTTGATGAAAACATCAATCGACGTCAACAGGCTAGACTACTTTAATTTATTTTAAAAAACAGAGTAGCATTTACATCAGCTTCGCCACAAGGACTCCCATTCATGCTGAAGAAACCTGATTTGCTATGAATAGCTTAACTACGCAGGCTAGTTCTATTTTGAAAAGTTACCACGAAGCCATGTTTACTCTGCTGATAAGGACGAATGCAGTGCGTCCCTAGGCTATACCGTGCAAATTAGTGACATTTATCATTTTTCGACCTACAAGTCGTGTTTTCACGGGTATTTCGAATAGGCAAGGTCATAGCTTGTCAGTGAGGAAAATTAGTCCATCTAGGCATAGTCGATAGCAGTTACCAATGATAGAACTGCAAGTGTGTAGCCTACATCAGAGGGCATACACACTTGGTTACATTAATCATAACCTGCGTATCTACCGACGCTGTACGTAAACATTTATGGATTGGTAAAAGCCGTCGTTGAATCCACCAACACTAATAAAGTATTGGTTACTAGATCACACGACCCAGTGCTTTCCAGCAAGCAGGTAACGAATTAAAGACATGAGTGGAGTATCTTGCAATCAATTATATACATCTCATTGAAACGGCTATAGTATGATGAGAAAATAGGCTATCGCGCTCTGGTGCTGGATTGTTTCGTACAATTTACTGATATTCTTAGTATGCATTTACGTAGTTTACTGGTTGCATAGATTGCGTGCTTGAGTGTTTCTACGTTAGCCAGCCTAGGTATACTGCGTACACGAGCCACCGGCAAGTTCAACACTGTAATAGGGACAAAAACATACTATTTGTCATGATCTAATGACAGCTGAGCATGGAACAAAGAAAAAGGAAGTCACTTAACTCTTCACTTTCCCAAAGGTCCCAACTCCGAGTGTGTCCCCGAGGATATAGTGTCCTATCTTAACCCTGCCTTCGTGTTTCTGCTTCTCAGCCATTTTACCATTTGGGATCCTTCGTTTGCAATCGCTTGTGTGCAGAGGGAGGCGGGGTCCAACTGGAGTAGAGACACTGCATGACAGCAGAAGATCACGCACAGCTCATTATCAAGGCTACATTTTCACTATTTATTTGAGCAACTTTTTTAATGATGATGATGACGATGATAATAATTTTAGGCTAATAATTATAATGATAATGATAATAATAAAATAATAATAATTGGTATTGGAAGATTAGTATGTATTATTATTATTATTAGGCTATTACAATCGTTACTACAGGTGTTGTTCTTCTTCTTGTTAGACCCTAAGTTGTAGGCTATGTAAACATAAAGTGCAAACCTATTTGCAGCATAGGCTAATTACCTACCACAGATTGTATTAGTAGCCAGCTACTACTTTCACCAGCACACTCTTAAGCCCTCTCTGTTGCCTTCCTCAGATCTATAGGCGTAGGCACCCTCTATGTGGCCGTCACTGTTAATCATAAATAACATAGCCTTTAATACATGTGTTGGTCTGTAACATCACATGTTTTGGCTGGATGTGGCATAGCCAAGGTGTAGGAATGCATAACCTTGGGTAAAACATAACTAATTAGCCTACTAGTAATGAAATAGGCTCCAGTTCTCTATCGAGCACGTGGTCATCAACACAATCATTACAAAGATGACGGATGCTGTAGCCTGCTTGTTTGCTGTCAGAGGATTTTGGTGCTATATATTGTTATGTCACTAGGTGGCAGGGTAGACTAAGTTTTTTGCGCACTGAAAACTGCCATACAGGCTCTGATTTACAAAAAAGGAAACGGGTCCTGGCTCAGTAGAGCTGTGTGAATTCTCGGTAGGCCTACCATAACACCTTTTGAAAGCTACAATCGCCGAACTAATGGGTTTATATATTTCATTGGAGTAGAACACAACTGACTCACCCTGACGCTGCTATTTGAGGTAGAATGTGGCTTAACGAGGAATAATTATATCAAGAAATGTAGTGTCACTATTTCAACAAGCCAACAAGCCAATGATAATAATAGCCATTTAAATGAAGAAATGAATCTATTATTATTAATATTATTATTATAATTATTGTTATTATTATTATTATTATTATTATTATTCGTCTATAAGAAATTATATCATCACATCTTTAACTGGTAATGTATTCTTTATTCTTTCACTTAATGCTACAAATTGTCTATTCAACTGGTTCACCAAACACTGGTTCATCAGTGCCGCTCCATGCATCCATTTTTTAACGCTCAGCGCACATTCTGCCAAATACCCAAAGGCCACCGCTTGGAGCAGTGTGTAGACCCGCGCCAGTTTCAGCCAAAGTTTGGATCGAAGCATGGAGGCAAACACCCTCAGCGCAGACCTCGAGGAAGGGGGCTGAGCCTTGCAGATTGCTACGAGAAGCTGGAGTGCGAAGGGGGAGGAGAAGAACAGGGACTCATAACACAGGGGTTGAGCTTCCACGACTCAGAACATTACTCTCAATTCAAGTCTCCATCTGGGAAACGAGCGAGAGAACGAACTTTCATTCAGACTCAATTAAACAAAACAAGGCTGTTGGTAAACTCTGAAAGCTACGGTCTCGCGTTGATTTTTCTCCTACAACTTCTGGAGGCTCAGTGGTTTAGAGATTATCTACCTTTTTCTATCAACATTGATGACTTCTTCAGACATCGCTTCGCTGCTCTGTTGATTCCAACTCTCTAACACGTTCTCTTTCGGATAGTTGGGAATTTGTTCACCCAACTTAATGACACTGCTCTGTTAACAAGAGTATTTAGGACAAATAACTGACTGATCATCCATCCTTTTGCCGCGTTTTGTGTGGACTGGGATTTAAACGCAAGAAGAGGACGGGTTCTCCAATGCAAAATTACATGTATGAGAAGGCAATGGCACAAGAGACAAGAAACGGCGGCACATCCACATTAAATAACAACAACGGCGTCGACAACAGCAAGAGGAAACTTTTAATAGTGTTAGATATAATCTGCCTTCTGTTAGGTAAGTTTTTGTTTGTTTGCATTTGTTTTTGCACTTTCTGTCCAAACATGACAGTAGCATATTTCCAGCATAGCATTCATTAATTGCACTTCACATATATTACATGTAGGGTATACTTTTCAATCATCCCTTGAGCGTTAAATTGAACAGTGTTTAAATTGTTGTCAGGAAATGTAAACAAAGCAAACCACACAATCAGCCCATCGCTGTCATTTAACTGTCGGTTAAGTCGAGCCTCATGAGAAGATTTGTGCTGAATTAATGTGTCCATGCATGTTTTTAGAATGTTATCACCACCACCCAGTTTTATGCCGTTATACAGTCTTATCTGGGCGTCAGAACATCACCACAACAGTGACAACGCCACCCTTTCTGTCCGGAAAACTTTTTAACACGCCAAGAGAAAGGCGCGTCCATAAATACGCATCTAACGATAAAAGTGGTCGATCTTGCATCGGTATTGTTTGTGAAATCAACCAGGACGCCAGCTTACCGAGGCGATGAGTGCAAATGCTATTGACAGACTTTGAAGTGGTTCCAGTGCATGCTTATTATGGTTTCCCCGTCATTTATATTTTGAAGGAACAAGGCACTGACAGAACATGGTCAGAGACTGCTTGCCTTAAGCTCTGTGGCAAGTGTTGCAGTCAATTATATGAATGTCCATACAAAAGTCTCTGATTTTGGTTTGTTTAATTAATAAATCATGCCTAGTTACAAGTCTGTAATAACAGATTTCCAGCTTTTCCTCTAATGATTGTGAATTTGGATTTGAACCTTGCAAAATATTGCAGAATTTCCAAACAAGTTTTTGTCTGTGCTGTACCAATGACGGCAAATTCTGGGCAGCCTGTTTCGATGAACTTTGAGGCAGGCTTTTTTGCCAAGTATTGTTCTTGTGCCTGGAAACCATCACCAAGCAGGGTCATCAGTGTCCCATCCCCTCAAAGCATCAGGGCTTGCTCCCAGAAAGCAAAGGATCAGGCGATCTGAGCCCAACATTACACACATTCTTTTAGGAGACCTTCCACCAAATCCCCCCTGGAAAGCCAGCTGGTCAATTCTCGTTCACTGTTTGCCACAGCATTGTATCAACTTTCTCCAGCCGCTCTCTCTCTCTCTCTCTCTCTGTTTTTCTCTGTCCCCGGTGAATGTGTGGAGTAATGGTTCAGACATGTGGTTTTGAACAGCCGTGCAGCAGTGCTTTCAAAGCCAGAGGACTTGCATGCACGTGAGTGTTGTGGGGCCTGTGAGTCACCAAGAACAGCATCCATAGTCTTCCAGAGACTATAACGTTAGAGAGAGAGAGAGCTAGCACTGCGCAACAACAGACAAACCTCGTAAAAACAGACATCACAGATCCTAGCTCTACATCTTTAATGAAAAAAGACCATTGCAAACACAAATTTTATTGCACGTTTATATTGGCTGTAAATAAAAAGGCAATAAAGAGAGAGATGTATCCTCCACGCACAAAACTGTTGACAGACGCAAAACAACTGCATTAAATCCTTATGGAGTGAATTTCCTGTGGAAAAAACCCCGCTTCCTACACTGTTGAGAAGAGAGAGAAAAATTAGGCTGGCGTTGATGGGGTGCATCAAAAAGGGAGCGCAAACAAACATGGTCTTTGTGATGCAAAAGTCTGAGTGGCTGGCCTGCTTTTTTGTGGTGGAGGGGATTGTGAAAGAGAAAAGGGGGGCTCTTTAGGCAAAAAAGGGGGGGTGAAAAAAGGGGGAGGGGGTGAGGTTGGGGACAACTTGAAGAATGTATGACAGTGAAAGGGCTTTGTTCTGGCTTATGCCATCCTAAATTGCCCCTCTAGTCTGGTGCTGGGGTTCCATCTGCTTCTCTGCCCTCTCCCTCTCGATCTGTGTATGTGTGTGTGTGTTTCTGTTTTTTTCTTTGTTTGTTTCTTAGTGCATCTAAGGGGGGCTTTGATTCCATCTCTCACTTCAGTCTTCCCCCGACAGTTCGCATTAATCAAAGAACCACACCTGCATTTTGTTTTTCTTCAAAATGAGATCCCACAAAGATGAGAACTCCAAATTTTCTCTGTGCTTTAGACTTAGTTCTTTAGCGCTGCAAATGTCTGCTACCGGTAATCTATGGCAGATCACATCCCAGCTCTCTGAGACTTGTTAAGACTGTCAGGAGCCAGAGGAGTAATGTATGCAGAGGAACGGACCAACAGCAGGCAAGTAAGCAGCAGACCATAGAGTGCTCACTGTCCCTCACACTCTCTTCAGCTCTGTTCCTCCGGCCCGCCCAGACAAGAGGGGAAAGTAGATCTCTCTCCCCTGTGCATTAGCATACAGTACAGGGAGGCCGGAGAGAATTGCAGGCAGCCGAAGTCCATCTCCACAGGTTGTCGTCCCAGGAGAGGGGAGATGAGGACTGGCACGGGTGTCAGGGCCCACATTCTTTCTATTTAATAAACACACACAAATAGAAACATAAAGTATACAGACACACACACACACACAAAATCCCACTCACACATATACACACACACACACATACATTTTTACTCAGACACACAAAGGCACTCATTTACATGATACATTCCTCCCTCTGAGACGGCTGATCATATCCCACTGAGGAAGAGTGGATAAATTTGATACTAGCATACTATTTGGAGTGGATGTGGTTTTGAGGTTAGTTTGAGTCTTTTTCTCTCTGTCTCTCTTTGTTACTTTTATTTTGAAATGTCGTCAAACACTTGGAAGTGAATTCGCCATGTAATGGGTACAATTGTGTCCCAGTCTTCACCCCATCATTTTCACCGCTAGACAGTTGTTCTGGCGGTGCACTCGGTGGTCCGGTGACGCCAGGATTTTCAGGAAACGGCGCTTCTAAAAGCGGCCCTCACCTCGCCAGCTTTGTGTCGGGGGTGTCCTTTCCATAGACAGACAATGGAGTCAGGGATCTATTCAAGGCTTTGGTGCAGAGCTCCACTCTCTCTGCATCTGAACACTCCTGGCCCCCTTCAACACCTCTAGCTTTCTAAACAGCCCCTCCCCTTTCCCCCCACCGCCCCCATCTGACTTTTAATCCAGTTGGCCTATCTTAAAGGAGTGGAAAGGAAATGGCTCCTTTTTTTGTAAAAAAAGAAGAAAATCTGCATGTAGCAGCCTTCCTGGATTGGCCGCTGTAGATCCGCAGTGGAGTAGAGAGCAAGGCTTCATCAGATTTTTTGATCAGGGTTACAGCTGTCTTCTGGGGGCACATTGCAAATTGAATCAACATCTTGAACTGAATCCAACTTTTTTGTGTCCCCCTAACCCACTGAATTGGGTGAATGTTTTTCCTTTTTTTTCTCTTTTATTTTGGGCCTTTTTTGCCTCTTTAAATGATCTAGCCCCTCTTGGCAGGGCATACCAGGTAGGGGCGTATAGTGTTCTGTAGGACCCCTGGGAAACCCTCACATGTCGGGTGGATTGCATTAACCTCTGCCTCTCCTGCCGCTCCACTCTATAAATATTTTCCAGAATTGCTCAAATTCTTCATTTGAAAGCAGCACTGCCGGCCCTCTTGAAGTGACATCTGGTATAATTTTCAGATGGTGTGTTTGAGTATGTGTGTGTGTGTGTAGGCTCAGGAAAGGGTGGGAATTAGGAAAGGTAGCCTTTCTCCCTCTCCTCTCTCTTACTCTCTCTCTCTCTTCACTCACTCAATCCTTTCTCCTTTTCTTGTGTTCAGTTAGGTGTGGCCAGCTGTGTGGTGAAACGCAATCCTACTCCCTTTTTTCTGCTTCCAGTCCATTTCCATAGGCCTCAGCCTCCCCTTTGCCCCCTCTCTCACAATTAAGAAGAGTAATTGCTGGGGGGGGGTGTCTTGGGAAAGCCGCTGCATACTTTCCACAAAGGAATCCTCTGGGGCCGCCATTGAGCCCAAATGAGGTGCGCCCCGTCGGCGGCCAGCGGTCGGTCCGCTGGTCGGTCCCACCAACTCCGCTTCGACAGTGCCCAGCGGTGCATTCTGGGCCGGAATTCCCCTTCCTTTGTAGTTTTGCTGTCAGCAAGTGAGCGCAGGGTGCTGGGCATGTAAAGGAGTAGAGCCCAGGTCCGTTCCTCCTTCTTCTCCAGGCGCCTGAGCCGGGGGGTGGGTAATTGGAACCTGGGTGGCTGGCCGGCGGCGTTCGGACTTCAAACGACCGATCGGCCTGATTGTTGTGTTCGGAGTCGTTCACTTTCCAACTAGACCAAATACAAGCAGCTGATTACGGGCCATAAAGCAGCCAAAGCGCTTCTTAAGGGAGCTCTCATTTTGCTGAAAACGGGGGGTGTTTACTGAGGGTGTGTGTTTGTTTGGAGGACACTGATTTGAGGTAAGAAATCTGAGGTTTTTATGTCTCCTGGTAGCTCCCATCCACATGTGTAAACAGTGACGCTGGATAAAGGCCTCCAGTTGCTGCTCATGTGAATCATCAAGCACTTAAAAGTTCCCTACTTTAATCTACTGAATCATTCAGACTCCTTAGATGACATTGGCCATATGATAACATTAAGACATACTTCCTGTGCTTGTGTCATGCCTTAAATGTCATTACATACGCAGATGCCTGAAATGGCATAAAGGATGCATAGAGGAACACCTTGAAGTCCTTTCAGAGGTCCTCCTTTTGTCATGTAGATGCTCAGCAGCAGGCCTGAAGGCTTACTTAAGAGCAGCAGAGTGATAAACTCCTCCCAGATGCTCTGTTTAATGCCCTGATAACAAGCTTCAGTAGCATTGTGCCCATGCTTGTGGACGCCTCTGCCCATAGCAGCAGCAGTGTGGGCCTTTAAAAATGCCGGGCTGGTTTCTGAGGGTGCTCACTATATGACTAAATTACATGCCCCCGGGATTTACGAGGCAGAGCGACCAGCTCCAGGTTGCAATTAGCCCGGCTTTTTACAGCCCTCTGCTTAGGGCTGGGTGTCTGGCGGCGGACAGTGGGGTAAGACTGTTTGGTTTTGTGTGTGTGTGTGACTGTGTGTGTGTGTGTGTGTGTGTGTGTGTTTTTGTGTGAATGGGATCAACCAAATATTTCCTCCCCAGGACACCCTGGGGTGTATGTATGAGTGTGTGTGTGTGTGTGTGTGTGTGTGTGTTGGGGAGGGGGGGTTGTTGATATGATCTGCCCCTGCAGTGGTCAGAAGGGCCTTGTTGTTGATAGCATACTGCCCACCTTTGTTTAGGTTCAATCAGAGGAGGACCCAACCTCGTATTTACTGTATGCCTGGGAGACAGTGTGATTAGACACATTTTTCTCTCCCTCCCACTGCATTCTGTTTCTCTGTAAACATACACACACAAACACACACACACACACACACACACACACAGACACACACACACACACACACACACACACACACACACACACACACACACACACACAGGTGTGAGGCCTCAGAAAAAAAAGCAAAAGTCATAAATTGTTTCAGTCTCATTAGGACCCTGCTTTTTTCCTGTCACCAGAGGGTGGATGTCTGTTGTCAGTAACATTTATCTGTTTGCACTGGGCTAAATTGGAGAGGGACTGACTGTCTTCCAATGTGCTTATTGCATCCTATAAAGCATTGTTTCTGTGAATTACTCAATACATGAGTGTGAGGTAAAAAAAAAGTGGAAGAGAGAGTGACTGTGTGTGTGTGTGTGTGTGTGTGTGTGTGTGTGTGTGTGTGTGTGTGTGACTGCATAAAATGCCAGTGTGGGATGTTATACTGAGTGGAGAGGGAGGGTCCAAACTGTAGTTCAACAGGTCTGACCTTCCTGGGTGTTTTTAGGAATGTGATCTCTGTGTGTGTTTGTGTGTGTGTGTGTGTGTGTGTGTGTGTGTGTGTGCATATGGAATGTAATGTGCTGGAATCCTGTGTGGGTATCTGTTAAACAAACCTCATCCGTGACCTGTGGGCTGAGGTCAGGCTCCACTGCTGTATCCTCCAGAAAATACAACCTCTCTTTCTCAATATGTAGCTCCCTCTGCCTCTCGTTCTCACTCTTCCTCCCTCCCTCCCTCTCCTCCCTCTTTCTCCTTTCACTCTCTCTTCACCTCTCTCTCTCATCTCTCGCTCTCTTTCTCTCTCTCTCTCTCTCTGTATTGTCTTTCTCCTTCACTCCCTTTGTATCTCATAACTATCTCTCACCCCACACACTACCTCACTAACCTCACTCTCTCCCTCTCTCTCTCTCTCTCTCTCTCTCTCTCTCTCTCTCTCTCTCTCTTCTTCTTCTGGGGGTCAGAGGGATTATCTAGAGGTGACTCTGCATTCCATGGGGAGGGCGCCACAAGCCTCTCCGCGCCCATGGGGTGTGTTTCGGGGGTCAGGAGGCGTTGACCCCCAGAAGCCGAGCTACCTGTGGCTGCTGCTACTGGCTTCGTCCTCTGGCCTCTGGGCCGCTCCGAGTCACCTCCGCTTAGTTCCGTCCCAACGCTTCCACCCCTGTGGCCATCTCTGAAATATGAGTGTAAGAGGATTTAAGAATTGGGACTTGGGGGCTTGCTGGAGTGAAGCTGAGAAAGCATGTAGTGTTTATTTGACAACTCACTGATTTGTAGATTATGTTTTATGGGCCAGTGTGTTTTTTTATTTGTTTGTTTGTTTATGTAAACGTTGACTGGCGTCTTGACTCCTAAAACATCCTTTATCAGTGTGAGTAGAAGTGAGTGGCCTGATAAGACTGTGTGTGTGTGTGTGTGTGTGTGTGTGTGTGTGTGTGTGTGTGTGTGTGTCTGTGTGTGTGTGTGTGTGTGTGTGTGTGTGTGTGTGTGTGTGTGTGTGTGTGTGTGTGTGTGTGTGTATGTCTCTATGTGTGTGAGTGTATGTGTGTGTGTGTCTGTCTGTGGATATGATTGTGTTTGTTCAAGTCCAGCTTGTGAATTAAGCAGCCGCCCACTTTCTCCAGCTGTTTAGCTGCATAAACAGGCATTTGTGCATGTGTGCGTAGGAAGGGGATAGTTAGTGTGTGTCCAGTGTATTTGTGTGAATGAATGTGTGTCACTGGTTAGACCATTTGATGAGACAATTTGAGGGGGAACAATGGCTCTTTTTGATGCGTCACAGAGCGTTTTAGTGAACGAGAGCTAATGACAGCACTGACAATGAGACAGTACTCTGTGCTCATTGTCCTTGCTAACTCTCTGTCTCTCCCTCCATCACTCGTTCCCACACGCACACACACACACACACACACACACACACACACACACACACACACACACACACACACACACACACACACTGAGGGGCCTTTATCCAACAGTCTTTGTCTTTAGTCTTCAGTACCCTACAGTTGGCCACTCGTTAATGGACAGAGTCTATTTAAACTGCATTTCAGCTTGTGTGCAGCTGACGCTGTTCCGGATAAAAAAAAGTCTTCATGAAATGTAAAACCTGAGCAGCTGGGCCACAGGTCGCAGCACTCCGACCCTCAGATTTTACTCGACAACTCAAAGTGACCCCAACATGTGTGCGTTCTGTGAGAGCACTTATAAACTGATTTTGGTGTGTGTGTGTGTGTGTGTGTGTATCTGTGTGTGTGCACATGTGTGTGAGTGCCTCTTCTGTTTGCCCAGGGCCCTCAGTCAACAGGTCAGCTCTGTGCATGTTTAAGCTGTGGTTGGGACCACTGGCCACAACGAGGAAGGAGAAGCAGAATGTAGATGATTATTTCCTGCCCTGGGATGATAGAATTGTGTTTAGATCTCTTAATGAACAGCCCTTTGTTGTTTTCCTGTTAGATGTCTTAATCCCTGCAAAGCGAACCCAGATCTTTACGGTGTGCGTTGCCCTTTAAAGCATACATAGACAGTTCCTGTTGCCATATTTTCCCCCATGGTAATCCAATAGCCAAGTGCAAATTATTTAGTGTGTAGGGGACTGCTCCTAAAACTTAATTTGCAGCCATAATTGAGTTACTCTAAGAATGCTAAAGGCCATTTGGTAATCAGTTTAGCAGCTTTACAGGCAAGATGCCACAGGGTTTAGATATGACGCCGAAAAGACAGCATGAAGACCTGACTAAGAAAAAGAGGTTTTGAGTGCGTATATTTCTGTGTGACCACAGGACAGAAATAGTAAGATGATAGCAGACGCAGGTTTATACATAGAACAGTGTATACCCAGTGGAAAATAATAAGCAGAGTTTACGTCTAGAATGTTCACTTTCTTCCAGACTGTCTCCTGTCTTGCTGTGTGTCCATATGATCTCTTGTATGACTTACCTCCTTTCTTTCTCT
>NC_063197.1:12117764-12125264 GCF_017589495.1 Alosa alosa
GCCCTCTCACCAACTCTCTATTTGATGAACACAAACAGGTCTGGGCAACAGATACACACATCCTCATGCTCACACACGCACAGACACACACACACACACACACACACACACACACGTGCACATACAAACTGAGTGTTCTTGCTGTTAGCAGAGTATGGCCTTTCTATTTGCAATCTGACAGCACTAAGACAAATCTGTGTCAGGGCAGGGGTCATACTCTCAGCTGCAGGCCTGTGTGTGTGAGTGTGTGTGTGTATTTGCATATATCTCTGTGTATGCGTATGTGTGTGTGTTTGTGTCTTACTCTTTCGTGAATCTCTGTGTGTGTGTTGAGCGTTCACACTGGGTTAATAGACTGGCCAGGCAGAGGTCCCTGACCTTTGGGCAGTCTTCTGTCTCTCTCCTTTCTTTGTGCTGCGCCCTTGCCTAGGCCTGCACATGTGTGTGTGTGTGTGTTTCCCATAGACAAGCGGACGGTGTCAGAGCACAGAAAGGAAATCCTCCATTTGGACTGATCACAATGCCCACACCCTCTCCCCTGTCAAACACACACAAGCTTCACTGATCCATCGGCATTCATTTAGATGTCACTCTAATTCAACTTCCGCCTGCTTCTCAATGCAGTATCTCCTCCATTGGAGGTTCAGTATGCACCAAGTCAGATTGTCTTTTTGGAGCTTACATAATGATTTAAGTAATGTGCGTGATGCCATTCGGTTACACTATCAGTGATTTGGCAAGCCTTTTGTTTAAGCATCTGAGGGCCTGTAAATCTCTCCAGCTCTGAATGGTGACGGATCAAAGCGTGGGAGAGCACCTGCAGCTGATTTCAGATGGGGTCACTGCACTTAGCGTCCTGATAGTAACTGACTCTGGGCCGTAACTGGCCCAGATGAGGGCCGGATGCAGTCCTGGGTCAGCCGCTCATTGAGCTGTCGCTTCAGGTTAGTGCCGTTGGCTTAGTCTCTCTGTGCTAAGGCACCAGCTCCAAAATTAACCTACAAAGCCAATCAAAGCAAGGATGTCAAGGCTGCAGCTCACGCACATGAATACACACACACGCACACACACACACACACACACACACGAACACATACGATTTACACAGTCACACACACTGAGAGGCAAACATTGTATCGCACATGTACACAAACATGCATGAACATACACATAGACAGGCTCATATGCTGAGACATGCACACATCAAACACACACACACACACACACACATGCACATAGACATGGAGGCTGATAATCACTCATGCACGTCTGGAGCCTTCATGCCAACGTCAGAGAGCCTCTCTCTCCTTCCTCTAGTCCACACAAACATTCAGCTAATTTCCAAAACAAATATGTTCACACACACAATCACACACACACACACACAGAGACTAGCACTCCACATCTCCTTTGGCTTTTCCTACTCGTGCATACAGTGTTTAGACTGGAAGCTTGCATAACATTGGAGAATAAATGAGTTAGAGAGAAAGTCTGTTTACATGCATGTGTGTGGGTGTGTTCATGTTGTCTGCATGTGTGTGTGTGTGTGTGTGAGAGAGAGAGAGGAAGAGAGAGAGAGAAAGAGAGGAAGAGAGTGCCATGCATTAAAGCTGAGCTCAGAGAAGTGCGTGCCAAGAGAACGCTTGTGTTTTCCCGGGTTCCTCATAAGTGCATTGTTTTAAAACAGCCGTGGAGCAAAGCATGGCCTGTGGCTGTGTGTGTGTGTGTGTGGGGCTAGTGATTCGCTCTGCAGACCAGCAGCTAGCTGCCCACCTCCAACTTCCCACCTCTCCAAAGGGAGACCTGCGTGTCCCCATCTGATAAACACTAATTGAAAGTTTCTCCACAAAAGCCTAGCCATGCCACCCACTTGAGATTGTGGTGTGTGTGTTTGTTTGTGTGTGTCTCTGTGCGCACACGTTTGTGCGTACTTATAAAATGAAATTGGTTTGTAGGCCTATGTGTTCTTGCCTATTAAGATTGGTGTGTGTGTGCGCACGATGCAGTGTGTGTATATGCACCCGGTGTGTGTGCGTAGGAGAGAATGAACCGCTCCCTTGGTTTCTTATGGAATTAGGCTCCAGTTGTTTTTCATTAAGGTCTAATTGAGCAGCCTGTTAGGAAGCAGCTCAGTGGGTGGATGAGCTGCTCATGCAAACCAAACTCTGTGCCTCTGGGAATGTGAAGCCTAAGCTTTTCACCCACCACTTTTTACACACCCACTCACAAATGTATACACGTGCACACACACACACACACACACACACACACACACACACACACACACACACACTTATAAACATACACAGTAGTACGTAGTACTTTCATTGGCATTTGCCTGTTGTGTGTCAGAGTGAATCAGAGCACTCTCCTGGTTAGCATTAGGGCTTGAAGTTGTTGAGGGGTTTGGACAATGCTTTGGAAATAGTGATGAAGACTTGGCCAGCTTGCTTATCAGATTTTTGTGTGGTTGTCTATAGTTTGTTAGCAGAGGAATGATTGAGATTGAGCCAAATGCTCCGTGGTCCGTTAACGCACAAGCTCTTCTGGGAGTTTGTTAACGGTGTTTGGCTACAAATACATGGGCTTTGTGTTTGTAGGTCACCATGCAAGAGCACCCTCCATCTTTTCTTTTCTCTCTCTCTCTCTCTCTCTTTCTCTCTCTCCCACCCGCTGTCTCTTTGCGCCTCTCCTGTAATGCGGGCCCATTCAGATTCAACTTTAATTAGTCCCTTTTTAATTCACTGTACCCAGTCAGTCATAAGTGTATTCAGCTGTGCAGCCAAACCCTTTACCGGGCCGCCTCTTTTTGCCTCTCAATTCACTCTGAACTCAATTCAGAGATTTCGGCTTCATTGGAACGACAAAATGAAAACAGCGGTACACAGCCTATGGGCACATTCATCAGGATGTCAACATGTCATCATGTCATAACATTGTTTTCAAACGTATAACTGTCTGAACAAAGACAGAATATGGCTCCTGAAAATATCCTGTTCTCCCATCCTCTGAACTTTTAAAACCCAAGAATCCTTTTCCATTCCATTCTTTTCCATTCTTTAGTTCTTTCTCTTTCTTTAGTTCTTTCTCTTTCTCTTTTTTTAGCTCACTCTCTTTCCTTTTTCTCCCAAATCGGGAGCCCTCCAGCGCTCGCTCATTCATTAGCATATCCAGAATTAGCATGGCAACGCATTCCCTCTCCTCTCCCTCTGCCTCTCTGGCCTCCATTCAGCTTTGGAGGCATGGGGTCACTTTTGTGTGCTCTTGCCTGAGTTGGCCCTCAGATTCCCTCTTTTGGCACAAAAAAGTGTTTTTATTATTTTCCCCCCCAACCCCCCCCCCCCCCCCCCCCCCCCCCCCGCTCATATAGTTGTTCCTTCTTGTGTGGGGGGGCGTGGGGAGTGGCAGTGGAGTAATCCTGTGTGGAGAGGGGACTAAAGCGGAGTGGAGCAGAGGGACCAGGCTGAGTGGTATGGGGAGAATCTTGACATACCAGGCTGCTTTCATGGCAATGGCATGACCAGCAGGACAATGGGCAGCCTGGCATGGTGGGGCCCGAGGCGCGGGCAGTGGACACATGGACAGAGGGCCTTTTGTAAACAGATGGGCACAGTGTGGTGTGGTATGGGTGCAGGACTGCCTCTGCTTTCCCTCTAATTCATTCGTTCTTTCTTTCCTTCTTTCTTCCTTTCTTTCTTTCTTTTTTCTCTTGTGTCTCAAATTGGAAGTTCAAAATCCATTTGAAATATATTTCAGAATTCATGTACAAAGTTATCAATTATGTCAAATAGTGTCATATACTTTGTTTACACATTATTAAAAAGTCAGTGTTATATATATACAAAAGCATAACGTTATATTAAAAAGTCTCCATCCTCAACTACTTCAGCTTTCTCTCTCTCTCTCTCTCTCTCCTCTCTCTTTCTATCTCTCTCTCTCTCTTCTTTCTCTCTGCTTTCTCTGTATTTGCATCATAATCTGAAAGTGTGGATTTGTGGAGAGACTGAGAGTGATGAGAATCTCTGAAGCCCTAATAAACTGTTTGCTCTTTAGCTTTCCATGTCCACAGGGCCTTTGTTTGCATGTAAGACTGCAGATTCCTTCAGCGTCAAAGCCCTTTGTGGGGCCTCCAGACTCGCCAAATTAGTATGTGTGACAAGTCATCTATTAAGCGGCCACAGCCTCAGAAAAACACTGAATTCTTGCCTTTTAATGCGCTGACGCAAAGTTGCGTGTGTGGCGTTTGAGTGAGAGAGAGAGAAGAAACGGCAAGGAAAGGAAAGGAAGGAGTTTGCACATTTAAGCATGCCTCAAACGTCTTGACCTACAGCCGTGCCCTCGTGATGTGGGTTTCAACTGGCTAACCCTCAGTCACTCACGATCCCACACACAGGAGGAAACTTGCGCCCTCACCACCACCATCTTCCAGACCTCGTAGCCCAAACGAGGGGGCTTTGACAGGCCAGGAGTCTTTTTATTTGTCCAGGTGTCTGCTCCCCCTGTCTGCAGCCCTGGAGCGGAGCTGCACCCAGCCCTAAAGCCTTGTAGCCCTTGCAGCCCAGCCGCAGCTGTCCAAATGAGGCAGAACAGAGAGACAGGAAGAGAGGAAGGCAGGGGGGATTCCAGGTGGATCTGATCTGGAACACCTTAGACAGCATCTAGGACTCTGGCTTCCCAGCACAGCACGGGTGAAGGGCTTGTGAACCGCCCCATCGTCTTCTCAAGGCAGAATTCTCAAGAAGTGAGAAATCATCCATGACAGACATGTGCTCTGTGATTGTCAGTACAAACAGACAGAATATGGCTCCTCTTAATATCCTGTTCTCCCATCCTCCGAACTTTTAAAACTCCCTCTTTCATAACCCAAGAATCCTTCTTTCTTTTCCTTTCTTTAGCTTGAGTTCTAAAGAACCTTGAATCTTCCATGAAAGACATGTGCTCACTGATAGATGTGTTGGTGCATTATTGAGGCACAAGGAATTGTTCATCATGTGTCATTTCCCTGATTGATTTTGATATCGTTTACAGCCCTACCCCGATGAGCAATGGTGTCAGCAACGTGTCTGAACTTGGCTGTGGTTTTTCCCGTCTTGTCAGTGTTTCAGGTTCTGGTGTTTTCACTTTTAGTTTTCTCTTAACACAGTTAAGTGTGTGTGTGTGGTGTGTGTGAATTATATTAAGTAAATATAATTCACACACACCATATCGCATTCTCAACATTGGAAGTTTTTGCTCACCGCTTGTTTAGCAGCTCACTCTTACTGTGTGGTGCAGACTCCATTCCCAGTCTATAGCATAAGATGCCTGTGGCTCCTCCAGTATGTGTGTGTGTGTGTGTGTGTGGATGTCTGACTGGGAAAAGATTGCAGCCATGCGCACCACGCTGGGTCTTGAGTTGCCCCTCTGTCTAACCGCACACCCCTCACCACAACAGACCCAGAAGAGACCCCGCCTCATTTCCTCTCAAGCTGAATTTTTTTTTTTTTTTCCAAAAGTTTGGGTGGCCGGCGCAAAGGCCTTAGCTTTGTTTTCCTTTGCTATTCACACGTTTTACAGTCGTTCAAGGCGAGCCTTTGAAAAAAGTGGCCACCACAATTTAAAGTCCCTCCTCCTCTCCACCACCTCCTTCTTGCCTATTTGCTTTGCTTTGATTTGGGAATATGTATTTATTTTTCTCCCCTGACCTGTCTGAGAGTCCCGTGACAGCTGACGTTACGTGACGAGACGTGAGTTTCACGGGTGGAGCCTGCGCTCCTCAGCTGCTGTGGGCTTGGTGTGCTGTGCTTGCACCCACCTTCCCCCTACACAGCCAATAAACATTTTTGCGCGGAATATTCCAGATCGGGCCTCCAGGGCGTTTCATCCCTTACATGTCTGCGATGAGAAACCCACAGGAATGCCCGGCGAGGCTGAGAAACACGCCTCCGTCCTTCGCCAACTGATTCAGGGATTGACTACAATCAGTGGCAGTCTGAGCCAACACAGCACCTAGTCTATCAGGTGTTAGAGGTCTAGATCAGTGCCACCTGTGGCTTGGGAATGCAGCCGTATTGCGTACAGTGCTTTCAGTGTGAGAAAAAGGAGATGTCATTGAGGGGTTTTTTTTGTTTTGTTTTTGGTTAATCTCTAAATGCAGATAATTGAGGCAGCACCAGCACTAGCCTTCTGTTTTGGATTGAAAGCAGGCTTTGCTTGAAGTCATTAGGCTGTATTGTTTCATGCCCTAATCTACTTTGCGCTAACAATAGGCTGGCAGAGTCTCCTTGTTGATGTATATTTGAGGTGCTGGAAGAGGAAGCCCAAATCTCCCATTGTACCTCTTTAAACAAAGCGGCGGAGAAATCAACACTTGGCTAAACTGTTTGCTTTTCAGGCTTAGCTGTCAATTGGGCAAACGTTGCGAGTGTGGCCGAGGCAAATAGGAGCGCATTCATTAGCGACTAAGTGTGAATTCCACCTCTCATCTGGATGCTGAAATGCATACAAAAGCTGTGGACTGGTGGTTGTGTGCTCCGCAGGGCTTCTGATACTGATGTGGCTTTGCTGTAGAGGAGAGCAGGAGCACTAGGGCTCCCCACTGTTCTTGTGCCTCATGCAAGATCATTCACAATGACAACTTCCATATTGGAAACAGAACAGAAAAAAACACAGACACACACACACAATTTTCTTTCATATGAGATTTAAACATAGCATCACAACTATCTAGTTTAAGCTGTATTTTGCAACACATGTAATCCAGCCCATGCAGGTTTTTGTTGAATTCCAGGTTCTCCAGGTGTATTTTCCAATTGTTTGCCATCATATGTGTAAAGTATGCATATTCTGCTCTGTGCATTGTGGGATGTTGCAGCTGATACAGGTAAGTTCCGGGGTGCTCTTGTTGCCTCGAGTGTGACCCTCCCGACGGGTTGTGTTGTGTGTGTCCTCGCGCAGTGATGCTGCCCACCATCGTGCTGCACAAGACATCGGCCGTGCCGCCGTACAAACGCGGCTTCTACTGCTCGGACGACAGCATCCGCTACGCGTTCAAAAGCAGCACGGTGCCCTCCTCCGTCCTGGTGGCGGTCGGGCTCTTGTTGCCCACTGTCTCCGTAAGTCACCCGCGCACACACACAAAACGCCAGCCGCGCCGCAACCAGCCGGACGGGACCGGGAGAGGGCGGAGAGAGGGGTCAGAGATGTCATCGGACATGCCACAAGAGAGATGATGGCTGACCACTGACCACTCATTTATGCTGCAGCCACCATGTCAAACATTCGTCATGGTGGTTGCACTTAGACATAATATTAGCACTTGAACTAATGTTAACACACATTTTCAGAACAAAGAAATACTCTAATTAGCAGATAGACTAACACTGACATAAACCTACATAGAAATAGGGTTCTAATTGGATTGGAATTTTACCCCCATTCTACTCTTGTCTGGTCAACCATCGCTCCTGTGGTACAGCAAGATGGCCGTCTGCTGTCTTCTCCACCCTCTCCCAGAGTTCC